>NC_134484.1:53179974-53479974 GCF_040206685.1 Ascaphus truei | reverse complement strand
ACAATAGCTATCCATAGTCCATCAGATACTTGTTATGTATTGTTCCATCGATTAATTTAAGAAGACAGCAATTTTGAACACCTACTAGTTGAAAGAAATAAAATGTTTCACACATAGATTTAAATGTAACCTAGTTAATTATTTATATTTAGTTCATACAGTAGGTTTTAGAATGTATCATTTGCAAATACTATCCATCAATGTGCCTTTGTACAATATGTATAATGTATTTGATATAATTGTATAATGATAATCATTTGAAACAGTGTTTCTTTTTTCTGCCATGCAGAAATCAATATACATTATCTATTATAGTAGCTTTGATCCACTTGTTTTTTCACTTTCTGCATTATTTTATGGTTCACTTTGACAACTTAAATTAAACAGCCACAGACTAGAGTTAATAGTAGCCACTTGTATGTTATAACTGGTATGTCTGTCTTAAGTTACCATTAAACTTTCATCCATGTTCATGGGATACATTGTTCTACGATGGACTCAACATGAGGTTTACAGTCATCAGAAGCTGAATGTTAATATGTCCATTATTTACTAAGCAGTGCTATGCCAAAGTCTTTTGTATACTGATGCAGCGGACGTTATTCGAAAACATCACGGCTCCGATTTTGAGTTCTCTGCTATTCCCCACGCAGCATGAACGAGGCCAATCGCCCCAGGCACCCTCGCTTATCGCGGATGTTTTGTTTGAATTTCATGGATTCTGTTTCTTCGTTTGCAATAAAATGGATGAATTGTAATGTGTACAGTACTGTACTACTGTGTCAATTTCATGATTTTAATAGCCAGAACCCTAAAATTTCTTTTTCTGCAATCACGGCGCTCGCATCTTAGTGCGGGAAGGCTGGAATTCATCCCACGGTTTCAAATCGGGATTCCGATGTACATGACACGTGAAGTGTTCGAATAATGGCTGCTGCATCAGTAGGCCAAAGGTATGTTTATATAAAGTCACAGTACTATCATTAAAAAAAAAATTAGTGTTATTTGTAACTAAGAATAGTTGATCTGGTTCGACAAACAATAATCTTTATCCAAGTATAATCTTATTTGTGAACTAGTAGGCAAAAGTATTTTTTTTTTTTGTCCAATGTATAAGTTGCAAATATTGCCATTTTTAAGAGGTGTTAGAAACATGCCTTTTCCTGTGCCCTGCATCTCCCACTGATTTGTACTGTACATGGAAATACAAAAATTACCTGTGTACTCAAGATGAAATCCAGCAGCAGATACACTGATATCTGATTGAAAATTTAAGTACAGGTTGTTAGATGTGCTATTAAGAAGAGGAGGTATCGTAGTTCCTAGAAGAAGAAAAAATATGTATAGCTATCATTGTTTCTAATTTTTAGCCTTGAGAAAATCGCATTTATATACTTACTTTTTTAAATGTAAAAGAATCAGTAAATTAATCTTTAGTTATGGGAGGGTAACTGCTCAGGTCTCTTTACAAGAAGATGCTACAGAAAGGTGCCACATTTAGAACACACTGCAAAAACTAGGGAAAGAAATCCCAACTTACCACGTAATTCTGAGCACATTTAAATTAGCTAGTTTGTACAAGTCAGTCTATAAATGTAGAGTATAACATAATTTCTAACTGTGAAGAAGGAAAATATTAAAACATAACATTTAATCATTAATAATAAAATAATAGCACAAAAATTGACTACAATTTTGAGGGGCAGGAGGAAGAATATCTGAATTAGTAATAAGTATTGGATCAGTAAATGAAAATATCACCTGTGAACACATTCACATGTCTTAGGCAGGTCTGCAACCCTGCTTTTCACCATTTTTATGCCCCTGAGGAAGTTGATGCAATCATGAAGCGCCTAGGGTCAGATGTTACTGCTGATCGTGAGAGACATGTGCGCAGCAATACAAGCACTGAGAGAACAGCTAAACAGCTTCAATTGGATTTTTCCCCCTGCGTCTGCTCCTGCACTAGAGCTCACTGCATGGAGAATACAGACGGCATCGGAGTACTGACACAGACGGAGCCTTTGCAGCGGAGGAGCCAACAGCAGTCATATGCTTACCGTTCGATGTGCCTTGTTAATCCCTACTTGGTGTAAGAGAGATTCTGGTTTTTGCAAAACCGGAAGAGCAGCACGATGCAACTCACGTGTTTTTAGACGTATATTGCCTTTTTAATATTTTAATAAATTAGCTTAACAGGTCATTTCAGCATTATTATTTTTTGTTTAGCGATTAATGTGTGTATGTCTGTTAGTTTTGTCCTGTTAACAGTTGTCCATGTTGTGTTGTTCTAGATTAATGGTTGGTCTAGATTAATAATTAGCAGTATACACTATGATTTCTTTATTTGTTTAAACCCCCATGTTCTGAGACACTTATCCATGGATTATACAAGCAGATCCAGATGTTCCAGATTGAACTACATAGCACAGTTTGACAACCTGCCATCTGCATTTATTGGACCTCTTTGAGGCGCCAGTTTGTATTTGTTATATGTAAGTTTTCCTGGTCTAGCTCGGTCAGTTTGTTATCAGGCAGCCCTGCTTATATGTATAGGTATCCCTTAACTCTTGATTATATTTAAATCACTAGAGGTTAAAACACTTATTATTTGAGCGATTATTTGTTTAATTTGCTGTATGCTATACGGTGGACGGTTTTTGTCCCCTTTTTTTTACACACCATAACTTATTTAAGGTGTGGTTAATAAGTATCAGAAACCGATATGGTTATGTATGTAACAATTGTCTAAAGCACAGAGAAGCAGTCAGGAAAATCCTAAAAGACAGGGCTAGCAGTATTAAAAAGCATATTTAACCCTCTGTAGTGAAATACTGTTAGGATGTGTGTGAACACAAATACCTGCAGAACCATCTAACTGCGTATATAATATATAGACAGGAATTTGATACAGGGAAGTTGACAAAAGTGTATTAAGGGCAAGGTTTGCCAAATGACAAATGATTAACCCTGTATATTACACAGGTGCCTCCTTACCTCTGCTCCAGCGTTCTGGGCGTCATGACGTTACGTTGCCATGGCAACGTGACATAACATGACCCCACAGCGTCATTTGACGACGCATCTCCTGAAGACGTCTGAACCCAGGAAAGTGCAGTTTAGTGTACAGAGGCCTTTGCTGCTTCCTCAGCATTTAATTTAAGTACCTTCGGGAAGCTTGTGGGGCCTCTGAAAACCCAGCGCCTCCTGCAGACAATCTCGCACCCCCCCCCCAATTTGTGCACCCCTGTTTTAGGGTATTTCAATAGCCCCTGCAATATGTATTTCTTTAAAATTCACCTTTGCAACAAATTCCTCATTGACAGTACCTTTGCAGAAAATAAATTACTCTATTGTATCTAGTATCATAAGCAGCATCAATCTATGTTATAACAAAAAAACTTTAGTTGCTACTTTAGTGGTGGTGGGACAACACTTTGCAGAAACTGTTTAGATAACCATATGCTTTTTCTATTAGATATTGGACTATTTGAATGGGAAGCATAAGACAATATCCCCCACCAGTATTTTACAATGCCACTCACTCTTTGTAATATTTATAAAAATGTGATTCGTTTTTCTCCAGTGTTGCTCATTGTTTGTGGCCACTTACAACTCAATGTATAGTAGTTGAAATAGTTTGTAAATGACTGGAAGCTAGAGATGTAGCAACTTACTGTCCTAGGTGCTGTGATTTTCACTGTTCTAGTGCAGCTGCGGCACTTGCGGCCTCAAGGACAGATGTCGATCCAGAAGGATTATCTCATTGGGGTTATACTTCTGAATGGGACCCCACAAAGTTAATCTTTTTGTGCCACCTGAATACCAATACTTACCTTCCAGATGAGCTGCGCAGCCTCTGCCTAGAGTCGTGTCCCTGCAGCACTGGGCTGTATTTCCTTCATCCTGAATGGTGAAGATGCCCTTATATGGGCTCTGCCAAATAGCCATATTTGGTCATCTACATCATCAAGGGCCCGAACAGTGTTACATGTCCTGTCCAAATCCCTCGATTATGTAGATGATCAAATATCACCATAGAGCCTACAATCATGAAGCATATATGGTCATCTATGTCATCCAGGGGGAAGGAAATACAGCCCTGCATCTTGCAGCACTGCTGGGATACGGCTGCTGGCAGAGAGTCAGGTACATAGTGGCAGACAGCTGCGCAGCTCATTTAGAAGTTGACTATCGGTGTTCTCTCTCCCATCAAGTGAAAGATTAATGCTGCAGGTGTCCCATTCAAAAGCATGGACCCCAACAGTGGTAATCGTTCCAGACTACAAACTTTGCTGTCCTTGTGGCCGCGGAGGGGCCACGTTCTGGCTGCGGGTTTCCCCAATTTTCTCCCGAGCAACAAAGACAGTAAGTCTTGCTATACTGTATCTGTACTATACCTAAAATGTATTGATTGAAAAAGAAAGTAAGTTAAAGCTTATAACAAGGGCTGAATTTGCAACAAATAATCCATGTTCACCATAGTCTCAGAAATGCTCTGCAATAAATGTTATACTTTCAAAGGATAACAATGTAAATCTAAGAAATAGGTATAAGATTTTATTGCATAAAACAGTAACCCTAATGGTAGTAATCCATTATACATTTTATCACAGTTGTTTAAACACTATTTTTTGTTCACCTGAATAGCTGCCAAGTCTCGGAGCATTGTTGTCACCACCATCATAAAAGTCCAGAGAGTCCCAGTTATGTTCTGTAGCAAAACTGACAACTTGCACCTGTGGGAATAAAGTGAGACAATGTATTTTCTTGCAAACTGGCCTTAAAACCGGTAAAACATAAACAGCATTTTCAGTAGAAAATACACGTATCATGCTCTTATATTTTCATGTCTGGCATTAATGTATGTTTAAATTCCAATAGTTTGAATAATTCCAGTAATTAAGATCTACATTATTGAATCATTTGGATTTTTTTTTCCATAAATGTTTTGATTGTTTTATTGCTTTACAGTAGTTGTATATAGTTGTACTTGTTACTTGAAGGGAACATATTACATCATAACTTATCACAGTGTATCATGTTTCACACAGTAGAGTATCTTTATTATAAACATCTGTATAGATTAAGGGGCATATGCAGAAACCGGCGAGAAGCCCTATCTCGACAGTTTTTAGGCAAATATGCCTACAGCAATGCAGTAAATGCTGAAAAACTAGCAAGATGAGGAAAATCCGGCGGTTGGTTTTTCGAAAAAAAAACTCGCCGCGCGGGTGACGAGAAGCAATATCTCGCCAATTTTAAAACCGGCAAAAAGTTGCCAACAAAAGTATGCAAAAAGCTGGTGCTGAGCGGCGATACGGGACATAGAAAAAAAATCAGGCCCTTTTCCTGCCTCGGATTGATGCCGGGGGGCTCCAGAGCTGATACCCAGTAATACCAGCACCGAAGTCCCACCCCCCATGCATCCGAAGCAGGAATAATACATTAACAGCCCAATTCATTAACTTAGCGGCCAACCGCTAAGACAATGAAGGGGTTAACCCTCCATTACCATGCTTTGTGTGGGGAGCGGCAGTGGATTAAGGAGGTATTTGGAATTTGGGGGTGTTTAGGGCTTCCGGGGGGAGTTGTGGGTCAACTTAACCCCTTCATTACCATAGCGGTTAATACCGCTACGGTCATGAAGGGGTTAAGCCCTCAAGCTACCCATCCGCAAGCCATAAATAACCACCGTTGGGGTGATTACACACTGCACCCATCCCCGCTAACCACAATATATATATAAATAAATAATACACCAGTAACCCCTTAAATTCCCTAACATTTTTGGCATGCACAGCAATGACACTATAGGCTGGCAGTGGCCCTCTGGTGTTCCCGCAGGGGTCCCCGCTTGGCTGCAGTATCAAGTCTGTGCCCCCCAAAAATAAGTAAAACACACATAAATACTTTGAAATAAATAAGCTTAAAAAGAGCCAATGTTATGTCCCCTAACCCCTTAATTACCGTAGCGGTTATTAACCGCTACCATCATTAAGGGGTTAACCCATCCTCACCCACCACTCTGGAGGCCTAAGCACAACCCCCACTACCCACCCCCATGAGGCATAACCACCCTCACTCACCCATACACACCGGGAGCCCTACCCTCCCTTGGGGAATTTCCCCTACCCCCAATACCCACATTCAAAACAATACACACACCCGCAATAAACATAACAATTATTAATAAACTATACATAACCCACCCACACCATATAGCAAATATATTGTGGTGTTACTTAACCCCTTAATAACAATAACGGTTAATAAGCTGTAAAGTTATTAATGGGTTAAGCCACCCTGCACCCATTCATTTGTAGAGTGGCTTCATCATTCTCTTTATATATATATATATATGAGATCGTTGATTTAGTTTCCACGATCTCATTGGCTCTAGTCCCATGTGACGGCGCCATGTTGGTTTTGTTGACGTCATGTTAAAGGGAAATGAAGCACAGCCATTCTGATTGACTGGCTTCATTTCCTTTAAATTACGTCATCATTTTTTTTAGCCTTATCCAAAATCACATGCTTTTAACAGACCAATCAGGACCGTGAGAACCATTTGTTGCAAAATGTGACATCATAGGCCTATAGAAGCCTATGTCGTCTCATTTTCCAGCTAGATGCCGTGGGGAGAGGACCTACCCTCTGAAGAAGATTGACGGTGCGTCGCAGAATAAGAAGCCAGAAGACCCTGAAGACCCCGCAGACGATGAAGAAGACACAGAAAAGAAGACCACAGACGGTATGGAGTATAAAGACAAGAAAGAAGACACCACATAGGATTACAAAGGATTTTTTATTTTATGGGTTCCTGGTTCCTGTCTTTGGATTTGTTGCAGACATAGCGGTTCCCCCGGAAGTCGGTCATTGGTCATCTAATGGTAAGTAAACTAAAGAAATGTATTTGAGTAAAGTTGTAACTGTTTTTTTTGTTTTTTTCTCATAATTCAGATTTATTTTTTTAATGTCCATTTCATGCCCATGTATGTATATATATCCCTATGGAGCTATATACATACATGTTTATTAAAGGGTTGTTTTGCAAATGTTTATTGCATTTTTTCATGTCTTCTATAAGTCTTTTTCCTGTTTATTTACTATTGTGTGTGTGAAATGTAATGTAGAATTAGTTATGTCATTTCAGATGATGATGATTGCATGGGTTTATGTTGGGACCCTGCCTTAATTGTTTATTGTGGCTTATTTGGTGAATTTAGATTGTGTCTGATCGTGTTAGTTAGAAATAGATTTGTTTTTGCAATGGTTTTGTGTTTGCATAACAATCTTGAATAGTATTTTTGGTTTGATTTGCTTGTAATGTATTTCGGTTGGCATTAATTGTGTGTTGGTAAATTATTATTGTCTACTTGCTTTGTTTATATTGAATGTTTACTTTGAATCGTGTATTTGTTTTGGACCATTTATTGCTATTGTGTACATGATGGAAATATTATTTGCATCATGTACATATTGTTCAATTGTATGTTTTATTGCAATTTGCTCTTTACTGGTTTGATAGGTGCTTGCAGTATTCTCTTATGAGATGTGTTTTTATTTTCATTTGGCTTTGTTTTTAATTTGGCAGTGATGTTGTCAATTACAGATCGGATGTTTTAAATTACTACATCCATATCCTTTCCCATTTCTTTGTAGATTGCTTAATCATACTTATATTTTAAATATATTTATAAAGATATATTTAAAATATTATATATATATATAATATATATAAAGAGAATGATGAAGCCACTCTACAAATGAATGGGTGCAGGGTGGCTTAACCCATTAATAACTTTAGCGCTTATTAACCGTTATTGTTATTAAGGCGTTAAGTACATCACAATATATTTGGTATATGGTGTGGGTGGGTTATGTATAGTTTATAAAAAAATTGTTATGTTTATTGTGGGTGTGTGTATTGTTTTGAATGTGGGTATTGGGGGTAGGGGGTATTGTCCCCAAGAGACGAAGGTTAGGCCTCCCGGTGTGTTGGGGTGATGGTAGTTATGCCTCACGGGGGTGAGTGTGGGGGGGTGTATTTATGTTAAAGTATTTATGTGTTTTTTAATTATTTTTTTGGGGCACAGACTTGATACTGCAGGCAAGCGGGGACCCCTGCGGGAACACCCGAGGGCCACCGCCAGCCTATAGTACCATTCCTGTGCCTAAAACAATAACTATGGGTTATGTATAGAAGGGGTATTTAGGGATTGTTGGTGGCACAAAGGCTGATTGTGTTGTGTATTGCAATGTTTATTGGGGGCAATTGTCCCCAATAAACATGTTACTGTGACTTAACCCCTTCACTGCCTTAACGGATAGACGCTAAGGTAATGAAGCAGCATTACAGTATTTGTATTAATAGTGTACATGTGCAGAGGGTCTCCGTACATGAACCGTGTCGGTTTTATGTCCGGGGACCCCCTGCTTCCTCAGATATAGGCCCCGTTATGGGGTGCCATATCTCCTATGAATGGAAATGTCCCGCGTCACGTGATCGGGCTAGCTCCATGCGTAGGAGATACCGGCACCTCATAACGGGGCCTGTATCTCGTGAAGCAGGGGGTCCCCGGACATAAAACCAACGCGGTTCATCTCCGGAGACCCCCTACACATCTACAATATTAATCCAATTGTTATGTAAACATTTTTTATTTGCCAGCGAGATTTGTGCAGAGAGAGGCGGCTCTCACTCTCTGCTGACAGATTTCGCCAGCGGAGCCCTTCTTGCCAGGTCTCGCCATCTCTCTGCCAGATTCCTCTCACAGATATGCGCACCTTCCTGCATACTGCCAGGGGAATCCACCAAAAAACATGGCGAGTTCTAAGTCTGGCGAATGGCCATTCTCGCAGTTTCCTGCATAGGCCCCTAAGTCTTAGCCGAAGATGATAGAACTTTTGCACTTTACGTTTTAGACCTTGAAGCTCCCTGTGTTTAGTTGGAACTTCATAATAACTTGGTAATCAGTGTAATTGCACCAAACATATTTCAACTATTACAATGTTGAAAAAGATTACATGGTAAAAGAAAATAGAAGTTAATCAGTCAATATAATTGGTAAAACCATGAGCCAAAGCATGAGTAAATGTTCAGCTTCTCCTCCGGGGCTTTTCAATGATTCCACATCCAGACAAAACTCGTTGTTAAAAATATTAGGTATAGTAGTTCTCTTAGTCATTTTTTCTCTTACACTCAAGATATATGTTCAAAATGTTTTGATATATAAGTCTAGGGATTCTGAAGACAATGTTTATATATATATAATATATATATATATATATATATATATACCAGTTTTTGAAGAATTTAGCCCCTGCATTGTCTTTGATTGAGTTCAACCAGCCCGTTCTTAACTTAAAATACATCTTATCCTGCCAGTGTTTAAAAGGAGATGCAAGACAAAAGTGTTTAGTGTGGCGCTCTCTAGCGGCAAAATCAAAGTGAAAAATCACTAATTTTTAGTGCATGGGAATAGTGCACATCTTGACACATAATTAAAAGTGTAGGACTTAACGTGATTAAAAGTGAATATGACACTGATACCGTGACACTATGATGTAAAAAAAAAGTGACAAATAAAGTGAAGACCTCCACTCGACCTTCAATTGAAGAAACTGTTCCCAAGTTTCTTCAGGTATATCGGCTCCAGGAATATGAGGGAGAGGAGGACATCAATGACGTTATATGTGGATAAAAATAAAAACAGCAATAGTGTAATATGTCAACAACTCTTGTGTTAAGATGAAGAAAAACCTCCAATGTTTATACTCATATGCCTTTGAGTATATATACGGTAGGCAAAATACAATCTGTGGCACTGCAGACAGGTGTTGTGGTGAGTGTGTGGGTTATCTTCGGACGCCGATCTTCCTCCTTGCAAGGAAAGGGGTTGGAATGCAGAGAGCTCTCTGATCCAGGGAGCTTACTACACCTGGTCTGCACAAGAGGGAGCACCCTGTACAAGACAGTCAGACATCCTGGACCTCTGTGAAGCGTACTGAAGCGTACGATGCCCTAGGACTTTCCAACCCCTTTCCTGGCCAGGAGGAAGACCGAGGTCCAAAAATAACCACACGCACTCCACAACACCTGTCTGCAGTGCCACAGATTGGATTTTGCCTATATATTCTCACAGGCATGTGAGTATAAACAATGGAGTTTTTTCTTCATCTTAACACAAGAGTTGTTGACATATTACACTATTTGTGTTTTTATTTTTATTCATATATAATGTTATTGAAGTCCTCCGCTCCCTCATCTTCCTGGAGTTTTTAAAAGGAGGGCATAAGTACTGCTGTGTATTCAGTAATATAACATAGTTTTTTACATCAGCAAAAAGGGGTATTTTCACTATTTTTGGGAACTGTACATTATCGTCCTTCAAATTTGTGTATATTCCAAAAATAGCTGCCATGGGATTTATCGATTAAATCCATAATTTAATTCCAGAAGGTTAGTATTTTTGTACAATGCCATAAATTACCCATATTATCGGGCTGTATTTGATTTCATTTTAGACATTTATACCAGTTACTGAGACCCATTTTTAACCAGGCGGAAGGAGAGATGTAAGTATAGTGTAAAATATTGTATTCCAATTTATGAAAGGATAATGAAGGAGAGGCTTTTAGTCTTCTCTGGAAACCTGGTAACGGGTCTCTATTTATTTCTGAAAAATGTCTAAGCCAAATGCTTTCCAAAACTCAAACACTCCTTTGTATAAACCTTTATATCTGAGTGTTTGAGTTTTAGGAAGCATATTTTATAGCAGAAGGATGTTCAGTAGATGCATCTAAAGATTTTGATGCTATCTAGTGTGTATTAAATGAATCTTTTAAGATCTGGAAGCAGTGTATCCCTCCCATAAATATATTTATCATATTTTCTATTGTTTTGATACCTTTGTGTTACCAAAGGTAAAATGATTGTTCAGCCCTGCCATATTAGAAGCCTAAATTCCCCAGAAAAGGTAGATTAATCGATGTACAGTATACTGTAGCTGTGTGATTGTATAATGCATCTACATTGTTGCCAGACTTTAAAAGTGTTCAAGAGCAAAGGACATATCTTACAATGTTTGGGTATTTTAGGAATTGTCATGTGTAGTAAGTACTGTATGTTAAGTTTATTTCTCCTACCAATTGCTTATCAGTATCTACATTTGTACAAGTATCTAGCTTCCATTTTCTTACAAATCTTAAAAAGATCTAATATAAGGAAAATGTAAACGCCAAGTTCTTTTGGTGTTGGATAATTTTTAGATGAATTCTGGTTTTTTTCCATTGCATATGAATTTCTGAAGTTACTTATTTAACCATTTATGATCATGACATTCAATGTATAAATGGTAGCATTAAACATTTGTTATAGTAGTATTGGGAAAGCAATCATTTTTTATCAGATTGCATTTGCCTATATAAGTTAGTGGCAATTCATTCCAGGATGCCAAGTCAGAATTTATTTATTCGAGGGCAGGGGTGACATTGGCAGTAAACAAATTATCCATATTTTGGTTAAGTGGATTCCCAAATGCTTACCGGCACCTGGACGCATCCGTCCTCTCTTCCGGCTCCTGCTAGACTGGATATCCCTCCGGGTCCTGCGGAGGATATCCTTGATTCAAGATGGCCACTCGCGCATTTTCTCGCAAGTCCTTTGGGACTTGTAGTCCTGTAGAGCCCCTTTCAGGCAATCCAAGATGGCCGTCGCTTCGGCAGCCACAGAACTTGCGCCACGCTGTTCCCCTTGATTGCGCGGGGTCCTGCAGAGAAACCGGCCTGTTCCCCGCACCGGAGCAGGGTTTGGGACTCGTCTACATCCTCCCCCTGATGGAGAATTCAACGTCCCCACTTGAGAACAACCAATATACAGACACTTACAGTATATAATAAAAAATACATAACACCATACAACTTAACTCTGGCCAATTAAACAACTAAACAATATTGAAAATTTCAGTAAGCCCAGTCATGATAGAGGCAAACCAGCTCCAAGACAGGTGCTGAGACTCATAGTGAGGTGCCCCTAACAAATCATAGGCCATTCTCGTTAGAAGGCGTCTCACTCATTTACTCCGATGAGTCTCTTCACCGACGTCTTCTTGGGTGGAGAGGCTACCATCGGCTTGAGGCCTTGACCCCCTAATAGGGGCCTCAAGCCCCTAGTAGGAATGAAACTCAGACTCCTTGGGTCGAGGGGTCAGCTTATTGAAGCCGCTGAAGAGGGAACATGGATGACAGGCCCATTACCTACTACTTATCCTGGTGGTGACCAAAATTCTCCATTTGTAGTGGAAGAAGTTCCTTCAATGAGATCCTGATTTTATTCCATTACAGCATTCGGAATTTCACATGTTTACTTCAAGGCATTATTGGTGATGGTTCAGGTTCACTTACCACCACATGAGGGATAGGTAACAAGTGATTCTGATGCCAGACCTTTACCCTTCCTCTGAATCTCTGATGCGATATACAGGGAGGCCAGGCATCTGTGACTCCACCTCGAAGGGAGCCTCTCACCAGCAGTCAACTAACTTGTGCTTCTCTGGTATGCCTAAATTCCACAGGAGAACTTTGTCTCTAGGCCAAAATTCTGTGTAGCGTACCTTATGATCATACCTCCGCTTGTTATTTTCGTTCAGCTTGGCAGTGGCTCTTTTTGCCAACTGATATGCTCTTCGGAGGTTATCCTGAAGTCTTTGCACTTATTTGTAGTGAGACATGTTCAGTACCCCGTCAGTAGACACTCTTAGCCGGATGTTGAACCTCTCTACCGAACATCATGAAATAGGGTGAGTACCCTATGGATTCATGCCTGGTGCAATTGTAGACATGTACTAGAGGCTCTAAATGCTTGTTCAAACCGGCTTTCTCAGAGTCCCATAGTGTTCCTAACATGACTAGTATATTCCAGTTCAAGCCTTCCGGAAGGGCATTTCCTTCTGGAAAAAAGGGAGTTTTGCGAGACTTCTCGATGTTAAGAAGCATCAGGAGCTCTTTCATCAACTTGCTCTCGAAGTCTCTCCCTTAATCGGATTGTATCCGATTAGGTAACCCGTAATGGATAAAGTACTTCTTGCACAGTACTTTGGGTACTGTGAGAGCTTTCTGGTCCTTGATGGGGAACGCTTGAGCGTATCAGGTGTAATTGTCTGTTACTACGAGAACATTCCCGATACCCTTCGAGTCTGCCTCGATGCAGAGGAAATCCATACAGACTGAGTCCATTGGACAAGAGCTCTTTAAGTGGCCCTTGGGGCAGCACGTGTATGCAGTGTTTTTCACTTTTTGCACCGCAGACACATCTGACAATGGTGAGTCACTGATTCCTGCATCTTGGGCCAGAAGAACCGAACTCTTATAAGTCCTAACATTTTATCCACTCCCAAATGTCTGTGATCATCATGCCAGTACACTAGGACGTGGTACTGCAACCTTCTGGGCAGGAATAGTTGTCCCTATCGGGGTGGTTGTGATAGGGGATAACTCGGGAGAGGGCCATGGTCTATGTGGGACTTGTTCCATTTCCTCATGATAATGGCGATTGTATAGGTGGGAGCACGCTTCACTAAGGAAGGGTTGCGTTCTTGTATGGCCCGGCATATGACTTTAGCCACCGGGTCTCACATCTAGTGTATCACTAAGTCTTTCCAGCTCATTATGGTATCTTGGGTGATGGACATGCCTTCTGGGTGGCAGTATGTTGCATGAAGTGCCTTCGACTGACATCCCAATGAGTACACCACTCGGAGTTCAGAGAAAGCAACTTTGTCCTCCACTATCGCAACTTTGTCCTCCACTATCGCACATTGCCTGAATCCCAGGTCCAGCAATCTCTTCCCACTCACCATCGTCCGATGTTGAACTCAGTCCAGGCCTACCGGACAGAGCATCGGCTCCGATATTCAAGGGTCCTGGCTTGTACTTCAGAGTAAACTGATAGTTAAACAGAGCAGACAACCACCTGTGGCCGGTGGCATCCAACTTGGCAGAGATCAGGATGTATTTCAACGGATTATTGTCAGTTTGCACCTCGAAGGAGACCCCGTAGAGATAATCATGTAATTTATCTACCACAGCCCACTTGAGCACTAGAAATTTCAGTTTGTGAACTGGGTAGTTTTGTTCACTTTCTGTCAGCCTGCAACTCACATATGCTACTGGGCGTAGACCGGCATGGTGTTTCTGATGTAATACGTTGAAGCTGGCATCCACATGCAGGACGTACGGTTGCTCCGGATCTGCATAGGTCAAGACAGGGGCTTCAGTGAGAGTCTTCTAAAGCTCTGTGAAGGCCTTCTGTCAGGCGGAAGTCCACGGTTTTGGGGGGTTGCTGCTTTGTGCTTCGGATCTTCGGATAGATTCTCAACAGGTTGTTGAGGACTTTGGCATTGCTGGAGTACCCCTCTACAAATCTTTGGTAGTATCCGCAAAACCTCAGGAATGATCGGAGCTCAATCACGTTCTCTGGTCTGGGCCAGTTCACTACTGCTTCGACCATAGCGGGAATGGTAGCCATCCCTTCTGCGGACACGATGTGGCCCACATGGGTAACTGAAATGCGGCAAGAGTGACATTTGTCCAGGGACAACTTCAGGATCTCTTTCCCAGTGTATCCAGGACCTTCAGAAGACTTTCTTTGTGCTCTTCTAACGTCCGTCAAACACAATGATATCGTCCAGATAGACCAGACATTCCCCGGGATTCAAGTTGCAGGTGCCCCATAGATGCCTTGGGGCATCCGGGTGAACTGATAAAACCAGAGGGGGCAGACAAACGCTGTCTTCTCCTAGTCTTTGGGGCCCATGGGTAGCTGGTAGTCCCCAGACCTCAGGTCCATCACTGCCAGATAGGGCACTGATGATCTCTTCAATTCGCAGTAGGGTATATTGATCTGAGAAAGTGTGGCAATTCAGGGTACGGTAGTCCACACATAGGGCACAGATCCATTCTTCTTCCGAACTACCACAACAGGGGAGGCATAGGGGCTATGAGAGTCAGTCACGATGACCTCCGTCTCCATCTCTTTCAGGACATCCCTCACATCATCCACATCTGTGGGCACTATGCATCTGGAATGCTCTCGGAATGGAGTGGCATCGTTCAGTCGGATCGTGTTTTGAGCACTGTTGCTGCAGCCCACATCCATTTCACTGGTGGAAAACACCTCTTTATGCTCAGCCAACTTTTCACAATGTCACTTCTTCCATTCCGGTGGTAAGGACAATTCACCGGAGTCAAATTGTAATCTGGGAGGGGCTTCCCGGACAGTAGCCGCATTCACAAGCTAGAGACTCTACTTGAACCACTGGGCATATTTGACCCAGCGCTTGCCCAATGTCAAACCGTATAGGGTGAGGCGAGATGTTCTGTATGGTCACCTTGAACTGGCGAGGAAGTGAGGACTTCCACTCCTTCATTTCTGGCACTACCTTGAACACTCTCTTGGCATCCTTGGAAAAGTACGAGTTGGCTTCATCACGGCACAGATGGAATCTTTGTCAACCCCTTCTCAAGGTTGAATAATTCTACAAACCCTTTTTGGGCAGAGATTCTGTAGCACTGGGTTAATTCGCAGAGGGTGATATGGGTAATTCTCCGGCTTCTTGCAGAAATGCCCGGATCATGGCTCTCAACACATCCGCGTTGGTCCCCAATATGTTGGGGGAATTTGAAAGATCCCAGGGCTCGGGACATACAGTATCAAGGCTTCCAATTCCATGAGGTGGGTTTTGTTAGTTTTAAGCTGCAGTATTTCCAACCGTTCTTGAATCATGTCATCAATGGGGTAGCCATCGCTACTGAGGCCCCATAACTTAATTTTCTCTGCCGACTGCATAGACAGATGCTTGAGGTGCAGATCGTAAAATGGCTGGTAGATGATGGTCACTTGAGACCCAGTGTCCAGCAATGGGAAGGATTAGATACCCTTCACTAGTACTCGCACTATGGCCGCAGGTCCTACTCGATTGTAGGAATACGATTGTGGCTCCTTTTCGGGGCTAGGCACAGGGGCACTATCCGAGGATGTGGACGGCTGTTCTGCCGAATACACGGTGAAGGCCATGGCTCTTGGGGAGGGGATGTGTCAAACTTCGGACAGTCCCGTGCAAAGTGACCTTCTTTGTGGCAAGGGAAGCAGTGGTGGCTTCGGGTCGCGTTGGAGCCAGGCCGAGGTCCAAGGCTTTGAGGGGGTCGATCGTGAAGGACCCTGGGGGGGTATTGTCCTCGGGATTCTCCTTTCCACTAGATTTCTTGGATGGAGTCCCTTTGCTCTCTCATTTGGAAGATTCCTGAGATGTCTTGGGAGTCCGGAATTGCAGGATAACATCTTGATCTTGTATTTGATCCATTAGGTCTTCAAAATTTGGAAGATTCTCTGTAGAGAAAGTGCAGCAGATACTAGTGATGAGGGTGCATGTAAACGATGCTCCTCACAGGAATTGTTTGGTTCAAAAGTCATCTAAATCAGCCACCTGGATTACTTTCTTGTTTATCAGGGTCCACAGCGTCAATTGCAGCCGTCGGAGGAATTCCGATAATTCTTCCCCCTCTTTCTGTTTGAGGACATGGAACTGGGAAATAAAAGCAATGGGATCATCTTTTGTGCCATAGGCTTTAGTCAAGGCCAGGATCAAAGCTTGGGCATCGGCCTCTGCATGACACTCATTATATATTGGCAGGAATAGGACAGAGGAACCCGGGCGCTACCTGGAACTAAATAGGAGTTGGATTGGGGTGTATTATCCACCTTGGGAGTGGGCAAAGTGTCCCTCTGTTGCTGTTCCTCCTGCGACTCAAACCCCAAAGGAGGTTCTACCCAGGATCCTTCAAAGATAGAGGAGACAGAAAAAGGGGGATGGGGGAGCACAGGTGGAATGGTATACAATCTGAATTCAGGTGTGTAAGACTCTGAACTGCTGGTGTGGGTGATGTGAATCTATAAAAAGTCTCAAACACTCACACGGCCTTGTGCGAATGCGTACGCATCAAGGTATCTTTACGTCCTATGTTCTTTTCTTTAAGGATCTCGTCTGTGCGTTTCTTTCTTCGTTGGTGTTGATTCGCCTGTTTTGTTCTGTAGTACTCGACCTCTCGTCCGGGCTGGTTCTTCTGTTTCTTGTACTTGTCGTTACCCTCGGAATCAAAGAACACAGGTTGAGCAAAAATGGGACAACATGCAATGGGAACAGTCTAACCGGGGGTGATCTATAAGGTAGATGATAGATATTCAGTCACTCACACGGACATGTGTGGGTGCACTCTAGGGCTATGGTATCTTTTGGCTTCCAGGATTGATCCCACTGCTCCAAGTTGCAAAACCTGGCTCAGTGGCAAGTGAATGATGGTTGTTGTAATTATAAATATAAAGTATTGTTCGTCACACGGCCAAGTGTGAGTGCACACTTGGAAAGGTATCTTGAGTTGTTCCTGGTGTCCTGTCCTGGAGAGTTTCTAGCCGCTCCTGTCCTGGATTCCTTGCTCCCAGGTAGGTAAATGAGGAAATAAGCCCAAGGTACCAGGCAGAAACTTTATTGAAGTGATGAATAAATAAACAAATAAAACAATAAAAACAGGGGTATGTAGCAAATCCTCCGCTTGCTCAACTCGTGAGCTGCGGTATGGGAAGGGATGGGAGGCCGTCTCTGGGATGTTTAGCAGTCTCGTGGTGCTACAGTCGCTCGCTCCGCGTCCGGATGGAGCTCTGTACTTCCCTGTTCCTGCTCCCGACGGTGGCCGCAAAGGATCAGAATAGTGGGGGGATTTTGAGCAACGCGTTTTGCCCTATGGGCTTCCTCAGGCTCCGTAGTTAGGAAGGGTATGGTACGTCGCTCCACTTTTATATGTTGTGGACATCCTAACTACTACGCCCCCCTTAATATAAAACAGCTTGACTTCATTACATAATTAAACATTCTTCATGTGTGATGTGTAGATTGGCCTAATTGGAACTTTCATTAGCTCAGTTCTTGTGTCGCATGGGATTTGTTTTGAGAATGCTTTTAAGCAGCCCTCTCATTAGAGTATAGTAATCTCTTGTTGCGTGCCTTCAATTTTACAGTACAGTGACATTAAACAGTTTCAAGAGGATAACATACATCATTATTCCTTGATTCAGAAAAAAGGGAATAATAGAGTAAAAAAAGGGGAATAATAGAGTAAAAAAATAGTGTGAAAAAAAGTTTCAAAACTAATGTCCAAGTCCAGATGTACATCCTGCATAATTGTATATATACATATTAAAATACCTCCTATATATTAATAGTGTATTATATATAAAAAATGGTTTTAGGAACATGTGAAGTAAGTCCTTAGCCTGTAATATAGTGCGTTAGGTTATCCAGATCTGCAAGATGAATCAAAAACATAATTAATACCCTATAGTTGGGTATGGGGTGCATGACTCGTCTGAAATTAATTTCCGATATAAGGTGAATGGGGTGGGAGGGGGGGAAGGGAGGAGGGGGGGGAGGGAAAGAGAGGGGAAGGGGGGGGGGGGGAAGGGGGGTTATGTGGGATGGGGACGGGATAACGTAGGGCTGAGGGCAGGGTTCGGACATCCCTGCTGTGCATCTAAAATATAACTGAGGAATTACTAAAACAGCTTTCTGGGGTGGGGTGGAGGATTTTATAGTCAATAAAATCAATAAAATGCCCCTAGGTCTATGTCAATGTTGAGGCCCTTGGGTACCAGGGTCTGGAGTCTATATATCCAGAAGGTCTCACGTTGTGCTAGTTTATTAAGCTGGTCTCCACCTCTCCAATGCGCCTTGACTTTCTCTATACCTTGATATACTAGCCCTTCTGGATTCCCTCCATGTGACAGACTGAAATGCCTGGAGACGCTATGGGTCATAACCTGCCTACGTATATTGCCCATGTGTTCCAACACGTGGACCCTTAGGGGCCTAGATGTCCGGCCCACGTATTGGAGCCCACATGGACATGCCAGCAGGTATACCACATACTCCGTCCGACATGTAATCAAATTTTTAATATTAAATTTTTCTTTAGTGATATTTGATACAAAACTGGTTTTGTCTTTTACTGCCTGTTTGCAGGCCTTGCAGCTGAAACAACTATGGAAACCCACCCCCCTCCTCCCCCCCTTCCCCCCCTCCCACCCCATTCACCTTATATCGGAAATTAATTTCAGACGAGTCATGCACCCCATACCCAACTATAGGGTATTAATTATGTTTTTGATTCATCTTGCAGATCTGGATAACCTAACGAACTATATTACAGGCTAAGGACTTACTTCACATGTTCCTAAAACCATTTTTTATATATAATACACTATTAATATATAGGAGGTATTTTAATATGTATATATACAATTATGCAGGATGTACATCTGGACTTGGACATTAGTTTTTAAACTTTTTTTCACACTATTTTTTTACTCTATTATTCCCCTTTTTTTACTCTATTATTCCCTTTTTTCTGAATCAAGGAATAATGATGTATGTTATCCTCTTGAAACTGTTTAATGTCACTGTACTGTAAAATTGAAGGCACGCAACAAGAGATTACTATACTCTAATGAGAGGGCTGCTTAAATGCATTCTCAAAACAAATCCCATGCGACACAAGAACTGAGCTAATGAAAGTTCCAATTAGGCCAATCTACACATCACACATGAAGAATGTTTAATTATGTAATGAAGTCAAGCTGTTTTATATTAAGGGGGGCGTAGTAGTTAGGATGTCCACAACATATAAAAGTGGAGCGGCGTACCATACCCTTCCTAACTACGGAGCCTGAGGAAGCCCATAGGGCGAAACGCGTTGCTCAAAATCCCCCCACTATTCTGATCCTTTGCGGCCACCGTCGGGAGCAGGAACAGGGAAGTACAGAGCTCCATCCGGACGCGGAGCGAGCGACTGTAGCACCACGAGACTGCTAAACATCCCAGAGACTGGCCTCCCATCCCTTCCCATACCGCAGCTCACGAGTTGAGCAAGCGGAGGGTTTGCTACATACCCCTGTTTTTATTGTTTTATTTGTTTATTTATTCATCACTTCAATAAAGTTTCTGCCTGGTACCTTGGGCTTATATCCTCATTTACCTACCTGGGAGCAAGTAATCCAGGACAGGAGCGGCTAGAAACTCTCCAGCACAGGACACCAGGAACAACTCAAGATACCTTTCCAAGTGTGCACTCACACTTGGCCGTGTGACGAACAATACTTTATATTTATAATTACAACAACCATCATTCACTTGCCACTGAGCCAGGTTTTGCAACTTGGAGCAGTGGGATCAATCCTGGAAGCCAAAAGATACCATAGCCCTAGAGTGCACCCACACATGTCCGTGTGAGTGACTGAATATCTATCATATACCTTATAGATCACCCCCGGTTAGACTGTTCCCATTGCATGTTGTCTCATTTTTGCTCAACCTGTGTTCTTTGATTCCGAGGGTAACGACAAGTACAAGAAACAGAAGAACCAGCCCGGACCAGAGGTGGAGTACTACAGAACAAAACAGGCGAATCAACACCAACGAAGAAAGAAACGCACAGACGAGATCCTTAAAGAAAAGAACATAGGACGTAAAGATACCTTGATGCGTACGCATTCGCACAAGGCCATGTGAGTGTTTGAGACTTTTTATAGATTCACATCACCCACACCAGCAGTTCAGAGTCTTACACACCTGAATTAAGATTGTATACCATTCCACCTGTGCTCCCCCATCCTCCTTTTTCTGTCTGCACTATGTTGGCAGCCAGGGGTCGCAGACACTCCACGATCCGCTGTCTCTTTACGGTGTCAGAGCAAGTCCTTCCTGGAAGCACTTGCACTGCATCGTCTCTCCACTCATCAAACTCCTTTTCTCCCAGCGGTGTGGCCTCACCTCGGAGAAAACTTTTAGCTTGCGATAGTGATGGCCTTGGATGACTGCGCAATTTTGTCAGCCAATTTCTATAGCACTTCCTCAACGTCAGTGCCTCCGGATGAGCATTGACTGCCAATACAACAGCAGTAAGCAATAACACAAGACAATATATATATATAACTGCTCTATACTGTAACAGTACTACATATATAACACACAATACTACGTAACACAGTATAATGCAGTGACGGCAACACTTAGTGGTTCCCCCAAAGTACTGACGGTGCTGTGGCACCAATAACCTCTGTTGTCCATCCCAGCAAATCCCACCCAATTCTGAGGTAGCCCAAACCCCTGTGAATGTTGGTGCACATTGGGTACCTGCCTGGGTACTCCAGTACCCAGGTGCTGCTTGCAGCCATGTATTGGCTCGGTCCCATGCAGTGGGGCCTCCGACAATCCCCTCACGCCTTAGCTGAGGAGTAGTCTGCGTGACAAGCTCTAGCCGGAGGAGTCCTCTCCTGAGCTGCCACATGTGGCCTGGTTCCAGGCCGCAGTACACCACGTGGAAGTCTGTCCACCAGCATAGGATAGCCAAACAGGTTCTAATGGGAAGGGTCCCTATCTGAGGCATTCCCTACAATACTGCTCTTCAGGTGTCTCAGGGCCTAACTGGGGCCTAGGGGCAGAGTTCTGTCCTAGTCCAGGGGCTTACTGGCACCCTGGATGCATCCGTCCTCTCTTCCGGCTCCTGCTAGACTGGATATCCCTCTGGGTCCTGCGGAGGATATCCTTGATTCAAGATGGCCGCTCGCGCGTTTTCTCGCAAGTGCTTCTGGCACTTGTAGTCCTTTAGAGCCCTTTTCAGGCAATCCAAGATTGCCACCGCTTCGGCAGCCACTGCACATGCGCCAAACTCCTGAGTGACCGCACCGGAGCAGGGTAGGGGACTCGGCTACACATATATTTCTTTCTTGAATGAAAATATGTTTAAAAAAGAAATGTTTCCTTTTTTTTGACGGATGTGGAAAGTTAGCTTGCTTTAATAAAGAGCCCTCTAATTTTATTATCTGCTTCTGCCTTATTATGAAGAATTATAGAATTCCTGAAAGTGTTTAATGATCAGGATTGTGACCCTTCTACCAATGTGATTATGAATAATTGGTATATTGTTGTGTCCTCTTTTGCCTCTATATAAGTTAGCTAAGAGTTTACCAGGTTTGTTACCTTTCCTAAAAAAAAATATTATTTCAGATGTCTATGCATATGACCTGTTTTGTAATATACAAACATTTCACAGTCATGTTTCATTTTGTAGTTTTTGTCTTTATTAGAATAAAGCAGATGCGCGCAGTCTCAATAGATCCCCTTGATTCAAAGTATGTGCTCTCCCTCTGCAGCTTTCACTCTCCCGTGATCAGCGGGGTGGATAGGAAACATGCAAACAAAAAGAAAGCGCAAAAAGGAAAAACACAGTTAGTAAAAATAATTGTCTTTATACCAATTAAAATAAAACTACATAATAAGAAAGTACATAAAAAGGATTCACATGAATCCACAATTCCACAATGACAAGGCACTAATGATCATCCCTGCAACAAAAGCCCATAGATCTAATGATGGAAAAAGTCCTGGGAAATAGCTAGATGTTATTTGCTTACGTGTGGTTGAAACAGGGACCAGCTTTCATGCAAGTCAGGGGAAAACCACCGCAATCGACCGAGCAGCCATCGTCACGTCCGCTCCTCGATGCGTGATGATGTCACCTCTACGCGTTTCGCATCATATGACGCTTCTTCAGGAGGTGTGTCTAGCCACTCCCATAGCTGCTCTTATATTGCAAAAACGGATAATTCCACTGCCAATGGGAGCTAGTATAGGTGTATTACAGCCAAGTGTTTAGGATTGTGACCCTTCTATCAATGTGTTTATGGATAATTGGTGTATTGTTGTGTCCTCTTTTGCCTCTATATAAGTTAGCTAAGAGTTTACCAGGTTTGTTACCTTTCCTAAAAAAAATATATTATTTCAGATGTCTTTGCATGTGACGTGTTTTGTAATATACAAACATTTCACAGTCATGTTTCATTTTGTAGTTTTTGTCTTTATTACCTTGAGTATTTGATGCTTAAGTGTATTATATAGGCCTTTGTTAAATTCTTGTTCAGATCAGTAATTTCGTGTGTCATTTTTTTGGCAATGTATGAGATAATATTACCTATTAAAACAGCCTTAGATTGTTTCCAAAATAAAATGAGATTATCTAGGTGTATTGTGTTGTCTCTAGACTAATCGTATCAGCCATTCAGTATGGAAGATTTGAAGTTATCTAAATTACATAAATAACTTGGCATTCTTCAGTTTTGCACTCTAAATTTGTGGCGGCCTCATGTTATATCTATCCAAATTGGGGCATGATCTGATACCAAATGTTCTCTGTGCTGCATTTTTCTGTTTTTGATTACAGCGAAAGGGAGGTCTAAAGATAATCTATTTCAGTAAATGTTGAATGAACCCCTGATAGAAAGTGTATTTCCTGGCCAGGGGACTTAAAATTTGCAATGGATCTACAATGTTGATTTTTTTTTTTTCTCCAGAAATGCAATCGTCAAAGCCTTACCCTGCTGCTGTCTAATTCGAGTGAGACTTCTGTCCAGTATGTCATTATCTTTTTTTGCATTAAAGTCTCCCCCATCAGCACAGAGAATCACTTTATTTTAAAGCATATGTACTATACTTCCTTAGCTAATAAACTGTGCAAGCTGTGTAATGCATCAGGCTGTGGCATTATCCAGTTCCCTGTTTTATAAGCCGTTTACAATACAAGCTAAGATGCAACATAATGAGTATACTTATAGACATGTCGATCACTAGAATCTGAATCTGCAGTGCAAACACGGTATGATGTTTTAGAAACTGTAACAATGTTTTCAGTCTTTACACTATCAAGTACAGTGGAAATGTGCTGTCACTTTGTAATTACTGTCTATTCTGTGTCTGATTAAAAGCATACGTTTAAACTGCAAACTAATGGCGTCACACATTTTAAAAGCTAGTCTTTATCAAATGAAGTCAAACACACGTGATGCTTGATAGATATTACTAAATAGCACAAGATAGAACGGAAGTTTACACTTTCGGATTTGATACATTTATCCATATTTTGTATGATTTTCCAAGTATTATGTGTTAAATACGATTTTGATCATGTGCTCTGTGCATGGTAGGTGCAGCATCAATGACAATTTACATAAAGAAAACCCTCAGTATTTAGATACATTTCAAAGCAACACATTGATGATGGAAAAATGTATAGTAAAAAAAAAACACATTTTTCTGTAAGTTCTCCCTACTTGACACTTCGATTGTAAGCTCTTTGGGGCAGGAACTTAATTTCCTGTTTAGGGAGAAGGAGTGGCTCGGTGAGTAAAGACACTGACTCTGGCACTGGGATGAAGCAGGGGAAGCTGGTTCACATTCCCAGTGTTGGCTCCTTGTGACCTTGGGCAAGTCACTTTATCTCCTTGTGCCTCTGGCACCAAAAAACATAGATTGTAAGCTCTTCAGGGCAGGGACTGTGTCTGCAAAATGTCTCTGTAAAGCGCTACGAAAAACTAGCAGCACTATACAAGCACCTGCTATTATTATTACTTTTACTCAAGCGCTTATTCCCATTACAGTATGTCTCATATTATTTTGTCATGTGTATTACTGCTGTAATGTGTAACGTATGTACATGGATGGTGCTGTACAAATAAATATATACATACTGTACATACGTACAGTAGTTTTAGTCACCTGTCAGCTCCTTTAAACATCCAACCAGTAGGCCTCATAGTTAATGGAAAACATTTTATATCCATGCAGTCTTTGTGGTGTAACAGAAAAAATAAACATGTAACAACTGTTAGTTAATGTCAATGTGATCTTACTTGAATGCCAGCTCCCTCTGGCACGGTGATCTTCCATATACAGTTCAAATTGTTGTCATATGGCTCAAAGTAGCCAGGAGACAAAATGGTCCCTTTGCGCTTTGTTAAAATTCCACCACACGGTACTAAAAGACAAAATGTACAGCAAAAATGGATACAGTATGTAGTAATATTTGAAAAGTTCTAGGTTATAGAACGTAAAAGGTACTGTATATAATAAAGCATTAGACAAACTGTGCAATCATGCTGAAAGCCTTTGCAAAATAATACAACAGTATGCTTCAATTAAAAATGCATGTTGATTTGCAATAATAAAATGTTTGCATTTAAAGAATAGACATATTTTCTCCAAAAACCAATACTCTAAAAGTCACTACTAGTAAAACTAAGCATACATGGGAAAGTTATTGTGTTTCAATGATATACCATACTGTACAGTAAATGTAATCATTTTACATTTTTATAGCTTTAATGGTAACAAGTTGATTATTGCAAATAATTAGCAGCTTGTATTTCTCCTGTTAATTTCTCAAATGTTAACATTGGATACTCTGTATTTATGTGCAAACGTAAACCAGATTGATACATACATAATTCACACAGCTTGCCAAATGTCCACTTTAAGGGACCACAATGTACTGTACTGTATTATATGCATCCTTTCTCGGACCAAGGCCTACCCTAAAATAAGGTCTGAAGTATATATTGCGTCACATCTGTCCACATACGGAGAAAAGATTACGGTGGAAAAATAGCTACAAAATTGATAACTAATGGATTTTCAAATTTTTTTTTAGGTGGCACTCGGTCAAGATCTAAAATGTCTAATGACTCACTCTGTTTTTTTTGGGAAAGCAACTGAATCAGATATCAGAAGAGTTTGATTTACAAGCATGTTCCTTTTATTTAATGCATATACTGCTGCGGCAGAGTTTATTCGAGCATTTGCCCGTTCTCTGCCGCAGCAGTAACCTGGCGCGCGCCGGAGGGTGCCGGGCGCGCGCCGAAGCAGCGGAAGAGCGCATTCCGATCGGGGCGCTCTCCCTACCGCTGCCGGGTCCGCCGGGTCCCCCGGAACCCCTTGCCGCTGTCTCCCTCGGGGAGCCCTGGACGCGCGTGCAGGGGGCGCTGACACCCGATGACGCGTGACCCGCATCGGTGACGCGCGGCACGCCGAGGGAGTGGGGCTAGCAAGCCGGGGCATCCCCCGGCTTGCGGAACTAGCCCTGCTCGATTTAAACGTGTCGGTAGTGTACCATGCATCACAGAAGTGAATAACCTATAAGAAATAAATGCTCTAATACTGTAAGTGTTTAGTATGGAAACATTAGCTAATCTCGTTATGATTGTTTACAGAAATTGGTTTTAAAGATTCTTGTATGAAACTCTTATTGAACTCCTATTTAAATCTGGTACTGTATATTAAGGACTTTGGACCTTATTTATTCAGCAGTTTACTGCTATAAAACACCTTGCATTACTGTAAGACACCTTGCAGCCTATTGACCAAAATGCAGGACCAGAAAGAGACAGGCTCCAGGGCACTCACAAACGGATCCTGATCACTTGCTTGATCAAACAAAATGAAAAATCATGGTCCCAATGTAGAAATAAGTGAAAAAATCTTTATTGCAGCATACAAAAGTGACAGTATAAAACCTCCCACGCATTTCAACCAGGTTTTCCTTGAGAAAGACCAGTCATTGGTTGAAACGCGTGGGAGGTTTTATACTGTCACTTTTGTGTGCTGCAATAAAGATTTGTCATGGCCATATATCCAAGTTAATATGGCCATATATCCATTTTCAATTACTATGTCAATCAATTGTTAAAGGTATCTGATATTGTAATATGCCTTATGATTAGCTAATAAGCGCTATAGAAATGCACAGCCTTACATAGATATTCACTTTTTTCAAGATCCTGTGAAAGCTTCCAAAAGGTTCTTGGACAATCAAGCTGTTTGTCCGGGATTCCGCCGGACAAGATATATCCTATAGTATATGCTGCAGAAACCTGTCTCTGTAGAACACCAGGATACCTAAAGCAATATATTAAGTTTAGCCCGAAACGTCTTCCAGGATTGTGAGATGTAAACGTAATCTCTCCAATGGATTGTATGTGACCTGTTTGGATGAAGATTCTAGTGCCATCCATTTCAATAGCTCACACAAAATGGCTAAATATATATATTCTAAAAGGAGAAGGAGTGGCTCAGTGAGTAAAGACACTAGCTGGCATCGGCTCCTTCTGACCTTGGGCAAGTCATTTTATCTACCTGTGCCTCAGGCACCAAAAACATAGATTGTAATCTCAACGGGGCAGGGACCTGTGCCTGCAAAATGTCTCTGTAAAGCGCTACATAAAACTAGCAGCACTATACAAGATCTTGCTATTATTATATATATATATATATATATAACTGAAAATCAAACTAACATCTTACAAAGAGGTTTGTCCTTCTCTTCAACTCACCAAATGGATAGAAGTTATAAAAGACAAATAAGTAAAACCCCAATACCCAGAAATAGATTTATCATTATCCTCCCAATGGGATCTCGGGGCCTAACAAAATGTAGACGATCTAGTCACTCTTCTTTAAGAACAACGCCTTACCAGCACTACAAATGTAGATATCATGTTAAGAACCAAACCTCAATCCACTTTTTGTCTGCCTCTCCAAAGTTGTTCTGAAGTGAAGATCTTTGCAAACCTTGTCACAGACGACATTCAAAATTTACCATTATCTCCTGGCTCAAGAAATCTTAACATGTCAGGATGGCTAGCCATTAAGGAATGACGTGATTTTACTAAACGTGGAGATCAAACCATGCGATAAGGGAGGTAATGTTGTATTGTGGCCCAAGGATATGAACGAGAGGTGTATAAACAGCTTTGAGACCCTCTATGTTATTCTGCACTATCGTACGATCCAACAGTTCAATTTAAAATAGATTTGGATCGCATTTTACGATCAGCGTTATGTGATGGGGTCATATCGCAACGTAATTCCGAAGGCCTATTACCCAAGTGCCCAGTTGTTCCCACATTTTACCTACAGTATTACCTAAAATTCATTAAAAAAAACCTCCCACCCACCAGAAAGACAAATTGACAAAATGCATGGGCGGGTTTTGTGAGCCTGCCTGTAAATTCATTGTCTCATTCCTGTGCCTCTCAGTCAATACCTTACCATCCATCATACCTGAGAGACACGATGGATGTGCTGTCCAGATTGGACTGCATCATGGTCGATGAGAATACCATCCTTGCGACCTGTGATGTAGAATCCCTGTACACCACCAGCATTCCCCATTGTGTTGGTCTCAAGGCTTCAAAGTACTTTTTATTCATGCAAAATATCTCAGTTGGTTTGGTTAATTTTATTATGGATTTGTTGGAGTTTGTTGACCCATAATTATTTTGTTTTCAAAAATATTTTTTTTTACAGATCAGCGGCACAGCAATGGGAGCGGCTTGAGCACCCTCCTATGCAAATCTCTTCCTGGGATGGTGGGAAAGGGAGGTGTTTTTTTTCTGAGGAATACCGGGAATTTAACAATTTGGGTCTGTTATGGTTGAGGTAGATTGATGCTACCCTGGTGATTTGGCAGGGTTCTGCCTTGGCATTTTCAGGTTTCATCAATGTCCTCAACCATAACACTTTCAACATTAAACTTACTTACACTAGCAGTCCCATTAGTGTGGAATATCTCGACTTGAAGATTGGTGGGATTCAGCTGGGTGCCTTACTACGGATATTTTCCGTAAGCATACAGCAATAATCTCCATGCTACATGCCACCTGCTCCTACCCTGATCACCAGGTAAGGGGCATTCCAACAAGTGAATTCCTTAGACTTAGGCGCAATTGCTCCTCAAAGGATATCTTTGACATTAGAGCTAAAGATTTTCAGGATTGTTTTTTACGGAGAGGCTATAATAAGAGTAGTGTTATTAAAGGTCTTAAAAATAGTCTTAGTTGCAAGAGAGAAAGGTTACTTAAACCTAAACCCAAGTATATGGGTCAGAATAAAATTAGGTTTGTTAGTATTGATAATCAGCACTTGCCTGATCTGAGAGACATCTTACAGAGACATTGGAGGATACTTATGATGGCTAGAGATCTTAAAAATGCATTGGGCAATCCTGTTAGTCTGACTAGCTGTAGGTCATGAAACCTATGTGACAAGTTAGCACATAGTCACTATGTCCCTCAGATCGGTACCACATTCCTCTCAAGCTTCTCCAAAAAGGGATTTTTTAAGTGTGGTGGCTGTTCCGCGTGTAAGTTTGTGAGACAAATGGACTTTTTTTCTAACTCATTAGGAACCCGCTCTTAAAAAAATCTTCACCTTTTTAAACTGAAAGAGCAAGTGTGTAGTGTACTATCTTTCCTGCCCATGTGGTCTTGTCTATATTGGCATGACCACAAGGGAAGTGCGTTTCAGAATTGTGGAACATAGTCGGAACATCAACAATGCACAACGTGACCTAGATTAGTTTAAAAAAAATAACTACAGTGGCCAGGCACTTCTTACAGCAACATGGATCCGATCCAGCTGTCCTCTCTGCCTTCACCTTCGACAGGGTCTCCCTTGGTATCAGTGGCGGTGACCTGGACAAGACCCTGCTGAAGTGCGAATGCAGGTGGATAGTGCAGTTAGGTACAACGGTACCTCAAGGCCTTAACAATTTTTTAGGGTTCTCTGTTTTTGTAAATATTATTAGTGCATTATCCAATTAATATTCTCTTTATTTCCTCCTTCTGTTTTTTCCTGATTATTTTTTTTAATCACCAACAATTGTTAAAATTACTTTGATGGAACATCAAATATGTCCAATCAAGGATCTCCTGTTTGCAGCCAAAAAAATTAGACATGTCATCACCAGTACAAGATCTGAGGGAACAGTGATAATGCTGTAGAAGATGTATTCCTGCCTATTATATCTTGTTTCAGCTATGGATCTAACTCATGGGAGCGTGACTGCCGATGGAATGAATTTTTGTAATCAACCTATGACTGTGTACTGTTCTGTTTAAAGATGAAAATGTCAGAGTGATTAAAATGTAAACAACAGTCCCGGTAGAAAATAAGGACATCACAAGCAAGCTACAGTACAGTCAGATTGATTATGTTTATTGAACCTTTTTCACAGCTATGAAGGTGGGATTCCCCAGTTTGAATGGAACGGAGAGTATACCAGGGATTTTGATTAACTCACAGAGTCCGGTTTTGGTGCGAATCAGTTCAAAGGATCTTGGCTATAAAATGTCTTATTTGTCTTGACCTACCACCACTCCCAGAAGAAGACTGTCGTGTCGAAATGCGTTGGAGTGGGAGCCTGGCTGGGGGACCCCTCTCTTCTCCTCTTATATCTGGGACTGTGTATTACATCTATCACCTAATTGAAATGGTGATGTATCATGGACTTTGTTTTCTATATGGACTTTAAAATGTATGTATGTACAGTATGTTTATCTTTATTTATATAGTGCCATTAGTGTACATAGCGCTTCACAGTAGTAATACATGTGACAATCATATAAACAACAAATAATACAAATAACAGATCATGGGAATAAGTTCTTCAGTCATAAAAGTAACATATCGGAAAATGGATGGTTACCATCATTTTTGGAACTATCATTCTCCATAGATCATTTGGATACTGACCATTGATAATATTATCTAAGCATTATCATCTGCTGTTTTATCACCAGGCAAGGGGCCCTGCTGAAGTGCGAATGCAGGTGGATGGATATATATATATTTAAAAAAAATAAATATATATATATATATATATATATATATATATATATATATATATATATATATATATATATCATAATACTGAGTTAAGTTATGGTGAGTAAAAAAAAGTGACAAAAACCCTCCACAGGAAAGCAAATATGCAAATACAACTGTATGCTCATCTGCATGTCTTAGGCAGGTCTGCAACCCCACCTTTCACCATTATCACCCAGCATACAGCACTTCCACTGCAGCAAGGGATTCTGGGAAATGACATGCAAATGAGCACGCAGTGCCACTTTTTGCTTCAAAAACCATTTTTTACATGGTTTTAACAGTTGTATTTGCATATTTGCTTTCCTGTGGAGGGTTTTTGTCACTTTTTTTACTCACCATAACTTAACTCAGTATTATGGTATAGCCTATCCCATAGCTTCTTTGCATACCCAGGTAATCAACCCCACACTGATGAGACCCATTAAGGTCGAAACAGCTGTCTGTGGGTGGTTTTCTGGGTATGCACCTTAACCCTGGCTGTGCTCAAAGCTGTGACCATGCAGCAAGCTTAAGCCTATAGGGAACCATGTTAAAAATTGTTTTTGAAGCAAAAAGTGGCACTGCGTGCTCATTTGCATGTCATTTCCCAGAATCCCTTTCTGCAGTGAAAGTGCTGTATGCTGGGTGATAATGGTGAAAGGTGGGGTTGCAGACCTGGCTAAGACATGCAGATGAGCATACAGTTGTATTTGCATATATATATATATATATATATATATATATATATATATATATATATATGTAGAGGTAAGAGGTATCAGTATATATATATAATAATGAAATACAGTTTGCTTACAGGTATCAACATAAAATATTCAGTAGATTAAATAAGAGAGGAGGAAGAATTGAAGTAAAATAAACAGTAAATCAAAACATAGATTTGAAAGAAAACCTATTGAAATGTGTATCCAGTCTAGTAGTTAGGTAATGAAAATGATAAGGTAGTGTATATATTACCACCATGTAAATCCAGCAAAGAAAACTAAGATTAATGATTTCTGATTACAGTCTGTGGGTAGTTGACTCAATTAAGATTAACATATTTGTGATGAAAATCTCATGTAGGTTATTGTGTCTTGGAAGGAATATACGTCCCTGTTACTCTCTCTATACACTGGTTAAAATCTACACCACAATCCTCCTTTAATTGGAATAAATGACACAAATTAAACATTAAATCAATCTGTCAATTGTTATTTTAACTAAAGCTTTAGCCAATAGGACTTCTAACTTAAAGTATACAGTGTAATTCAGAATTATGTACTTGATAAAAGGTGTGTTGAAATCATACTTTATACAAAAAATAAATCCGCCTTTACATACGTTAAGCAACAAAACAAACCTGTGGTAACGTTTTTTAATAAAAAAGTTGTATTCCTGCTGACAGAACAAAACAAGTATTAAGAAAAACAAAATGTATATATATGAAATATTGGTCATATTACATAACTAAAAATGCATGTATAGCATAAGAACAATTACCTATTGCTATTACTTTTATACAAATAAGTATTAGTATATGTATTTACTGTAGAGTTACAGTTTAAGGTCATCTTGTTGACATGAGGCTATCAAGATGATGTTTTTACATATTTTTTTAACAGATATGCTACAGTAATTGAATGATGCTTATCTCAGTGGTAAGTAGAAAATGATGCTCAATCAGATGAACAACAACAACCTCTGCCCCTGTCTCCAGCATGCTGGGAACATCTAACAAGCTTTCTGCACCTGCTAATCAGCCGAAACTGGGCATGTGTGTGAGCTTATTTTCAAGATTTGAATTGGAATGGAATGCTATTAAATAAGCCTGGAGGATTTTCTCTAGCACGGTTGAAGAATGCATCTACAAATGATTTATTATTGTCTTATTGTGTTTGTTTTGTGTGTTCTCAGGACATACCTGAATTTATATTACTACTAATCATCCAATCACTTTTAGCAGATTATATTTATGAGCCGCTTTTATTTCCTAAAAAATGAGACATCTGTAGAATGGAAGCATTTTGACAATATTTTAGAGGCAACTGCAAAGCACATAAGGGCAAACTTACCCAGAATTCATGACATGTTCATTCTGTAATTAATTCTGTCATTAGGGGATATGTTTTTAAGCATGCTAGAAATAAATATTGTATTAAATTACATACATATATCCACAAACATATAACTGTAGATATAAAGAAAAAATAACTGTGATATGGTGAAGAAGACTATTAAAGGTAACAAAAGCTAAAAGAAGAAACAGAGACTTATGATTTGAACTCAAACAAGACTATGGGTCAACACTAAAAGACTGGGCATCTATCATTATCATTAAGAGGTTTAAGGATTTTCACAATAAATTGTACGAGAAAAGAGATAGAACCGGACATAATCCATCAAAGGAAGAGCAAGAAAAAGCCACCAATTATGAAAAATTATGAGAAAAAGTGGCCAAAGAGATAAAATCCATGAAGAAAGGAAAGATGGAATTACAACTGAAATCTTGAGGGAAGCTTGGGATGAAGTATAGAAAGTTATTACAGTACATGGTGCTTGAAGAAGAGGAACATTCCAGAACAATGTAGCAATGCCATTGGTATACTCACACAAAAGAAATGAGACCAAGAAGACCTCAAGAACTACAGACCAATCAGTCTACTTCCTATCAATTACAAGATTTATACAACAATACTCACTAGTAGGCTGCACTAAACTTTGGACGTCGCTCAACCTAGAGAACAAGCTGACTTTTGCAGTGGATACAACACAATGGAGCACATCTAAGCATACAAGAAGTGATTTTCTTATGTATTGAAAATGATCTACCACTCAGCTTAGAATTGTTGGTTATGAAAAAGCATTTGATTATGTCTACACCTCAGTGGTTCTAATTGCATTAAGAAGACAAATTGTTGAAGAAGCATACTCTCATATTATAAAGAATATTTACGAGAATTTCACATCAACCATTAGATCACATGAAGATACAAGCAAGATTTGGATTAGTTAGGCTACTGTGGTCAACCTGTAGATATAGGGCAAGGAAGTCCTAAATAATCTGAACCAACTGTTTTTAAAAGTAATGTGACGTAAGTGATACTGATTTAGTCAGAAAGCATCTCTAATTCCTACTGTTCAGATGAAAGGTGACTCAGATTCGTGAGGAGAGTTACTGGTGAAAGCACAGTGTTTGATGCCTGGTGATCTCAAAAACTGATCACGTTTCACTACACATTCCCCTCATTGGTGCTGCTCCACTGCTTTGTTTAGTATATTATTGTACAGGATAGGTTCAAGGTAAGTGAAAGTTAATTCTGAAATCTCTTAGTCATGTGTCCAATTGTATCAGTATACCCTGTAGTGTGGTGCAGAGTAACCACAAGTCCCGTTAGTAGTGCGTATTTATATTCATATGGGAGCCAAATGATAACTGGGGTGCAGATGTCACTACACAGCAGTCTGTGCGTTTAGTGATATTTAGGCTGTAAATTCCACACATAGACAGAGCCTGTTGATGTTATATTCTCTATATCGGAGTCATCAGTAAAGATTTAATAGGTGAACATCTGTGCAGTTGACTGTCTCCCATCCGAGACAGACCGATAGTTGTGGTAAGTCTACTGTGTAGAGGGATCCTATTGCGCATGCGTCAATTTGACTTTTACGATCATGCGTTCCTGGTGATGTATATCCTAGCCCGAAGAGGTAAGTGCTAGTTTCTATAGGTTTTATGATCTGATGGCTCAAAAGGGTTGCTGCAAGCGTGTAATATATAGTGGTATTGATCTTCCAACCAGCAACAGATGTTTCCACCTTAATTGCTACTTAACAGTGGTATGTTTCGGCTGAGAAGGGGACAGGCTTTTGGTTCAGATAGTGCTGCAGCCGTGTAGTTAATGATGTTGTTGATAGTTCCCACATAAAGTAGAAAAATAAGGTGTGAGAACTCTGTTACATAAATCCAAGTTGTCAGTAGAATGATTGTGTAAACAGATATAAATATATTCCTATGTTTACCGTATCGTTCGTAACAGCTAGTGTATCTTAGGGCAGGGATCCTATTGCGCATGCATCAGACTAGAGTCAGTGTCCCTGCGTTTCTTGTGATGATCACAGTATATATACGCAGGAAAGCTGAATGCTGTACCTCTTGCAATATAACTAGGTAAGTAGGGGTGGATAGAAAGTGTTGATACAGGCGGTGGATGCCAGTTCTAGTGTGACCTTTAGTAGCGATCATGAATTGCCACAGGAGTAGGTAGTGTTGTTTTACCTGATAGTCACGTGTATTATCTTGTCTGCAACTAGGTAGTGTACCACGCTGAGAAGTACAGCAAAACGTAATGCTTGCAGGACAGTACAAGTCTGGTCATAGGAATGAGTGGGGGACATACATACAGGGTCTCTGCCGATAGTACCTATCAACCTGTAAATTATACATAACTTTGGTCACACCTGGGCCTTAGACTATACAAATGCCCTATGGTATATACTCTGGATGCCTATATTTTGGCAGATATTACCTAGTACACCCATTTAAAGAGGTGTTAGCACTGCCGCAGGGCAGTGCTGTGTGCAGTTGTTCTCAATATGCTATTAAGCTGTGAACGAAACATATCAATCTACCATTGTTTCAGCCATCTGGCGTGTGGAATGCTGGAATCACCATCTACCTGTAGCTCACTGTAGCACTACACTTGCGCAATCACTCGAGTCAAAAACCTGTCCCGTTTTTAGCGGGGTATACTGCCTGGATGCTAATACAATTGTACATACTGTGATACATATGTATGTCCCCCAGTCATTCCTATGACCAGACTTGTACTGTCCTGCAAGCATTACTTTTTGCTGTACCTCTCAGCGTGGTACACTACCTAGTTGCAGACAAGATAATACACATGACTTTCAGGTAAAACAACACTACTGACTCCTGTGGCAATTCTTCATTGCTACTAAAGGTCACACTAGAACTGGCATCCACCGCCTGTATCAACACTGTTCTATCCACCCCTACTTACCTAGTTATATTGCAAGAGGTACAGCAATCAGCTTTCCCGCGTATATATACTGTGATCATCACAAGAAACGCAGGGACACTGACTCTAGTCTGACGCATGCGCAATAGGATCCCTGCCCTAAGATACACTAGCTGTTACGAACGATATGGTAAACATAGGAATATATTTATATCTGTTTACACAATCATTCTACTGACAACTTGGATTTATGTAATAGAGTTCTCACACCTTATTTTTCTACTTTATGTGGGAACTATCAACAGCATCATTAACTACACGGCTGCAGCACTATCTGAACTAAAAGCCTGTCCCCTTCTTAGCCGAAACATACCACTGTTAAGTAGCAATTAAGGTGGAAACATCTGTTGCTGGTTGGAAGATCAATACCACTATATATTACACGCTTGCAGCAACCCTTTTGAGCCATCAGATCATAAAACCTATAGAAACTAGCACTTACCTCTTCGGGCTAGGATATACATCACCAGGAACGCATGATCGTAAAAGTCAAATTGACGCATGCGCAATAGGATCCCTCTACACAGTAGACTTACCACCACTATCGGTCTGTCTCGGATGGGAGACAGACAACTGCATAGATGTTCACCTATTAAATCTTTACTGATGACTCAGATATAGAGAATATAACATCAACAGCCTCTGTCTATGAGTGGAAATTACAGCCTAAATATCACTAAACGCACAGACTGCTGTGTAGTGACATCTGCACCCCAGTTATCATTTGGCTCCCATATGAATATAAATACACACTACTAACGGGACTTGTGGTTACTCTGCACCACACTACAGGGTATACTGATACAATTGGCCACATGACTAAGAGATATCAGAATTAACTTTCACTTACCTTGAACCTATCCTGTACAATAATATACTTAACAAAGCAGTGGAACAGCACCAATGAGGGGAATGTGTAGTGACACGTGATCAGTTTTTGAGATCACCAGGCATCAAACACTGTGCTTTCACCAGTAACTCTCCTCACGAATCTGAGTCACCTTTCATCTGAACAGTAGGAATTAGAGATGCTTTCTGACTAAATCAGTATCACTTACGTAACATTACTTTTAAAAACAGTTGGTTCAGAGTATTTAGGACTTCCTTGCCCTATATCTACAGGTTGACCACAGTAGATCATAGACCATTCAGGGTCTATTTTTATCACAGTATATTAATATACAATAAAGACAACATATACCGTTTTTAATACACATTTATTAATAAAATTTAGGTTATACACATTTTTTCACCCCTGACCACTTTATTTTATAAAGGTCTGCAGTGCGCCTACAAAAGGGATCTTTCTGTGTGCCTTCCTTGGTACATCTCTACGTGTAACTATGATTTGAAGATTCATTTTTTTAAATATTTTTTTTGTGGCTGGAGGTCCTGTTTTATTTTTGATGGGCAAATGCGCCATTATCCAGACCTGGATTATAGGAACGTATGTGTTGTGGGGGTTTTTTGGGGGTAGAGGGGGTGGGTGGTAGTGTTGTTGTATTTTAATGTTTATTGGGGTTATAGGGGGTGGGTGAAGGAAGTATTTGCCCTGGAGTGGGTGCTTAGGCCTCTCAAGTGGGTAGTGGGAGAGGTTAACCCCTTCATTACTCTTGTGGTTACCATTGCTATGGTAGTGAAGGGGTTAACGCCTCCCACAACCTTCCCAGTAGGCCTAACCACCCACCCTGGGGCAAGTAACCTCTCGTTTTCAAGTATGTCCTGGGCACAAAGTTATAACAATACATAAAAGAACAGGGTTTATACAGTCAATGCACAGACATTTCATGGACAGATGTATCATATCATATCATACGAAATGAACGGGAATAAGGGACAGGTTACATTGCTTTGTAAGTTTTGAAGACAAACTAGCACACTAGCACCTACTATAATTTTTGTGAAGTATTTCAACCAAAGCTAAAACTCAACTTTCCCGGCCGCGACGCATTTGATGTTCAGCCGTGAGCAGCCAAAAAATTATCAGGGATGCATTCACCACCAGCAAATGTGCCAGTAAATGGCGCTATATCTATATGTGAAAGCTATGTCAGAACACATTTCTCTGTATATTGATTCAAATTATACTGTATATAAATATATAAATGTATATATATGTACACACACACATAGTGTGTAATATATATTATATGTGTGTGTGTACAAACTGAATGTAACCAGCTCTTGCATAGTTGTATGGATGTCTACAGACACTACAAAACTAAGGAATTCCTTTATGAAAAGTATTAATGTCCATCATACTCATTTGGAAGTTCATGACAGTGAGAAAAATGCGTGAAAAAAAATGCGTGAGAAAAATGCGTAACAGCTTGAAAGATATATATTTATTTGTAAAATACATTGTAATATGAAATTTACTTCGAAGAATCTTCCAGGACACTAAATAATGGTTACAAATTATATATGTTTAACGTGTTTTTGTGGTGTTGGGGAATTCCAAAAGTGAGGGGCCCAGTATAAAAAATAAAGAAAATCCAGTTCTGGATGATAATTTTAAAGTAGATAGCTATTTTCTGGTGATTATTGTTTTTCTTTCCCTTGGTTACTGAGTAACATATCCAGCTAGTTTTGATGGTTGAATGGCAAAAATGAATATACAATTTTACTCCATGGGTTATGTCCTCCATTCTGCATATATAACTTAGCTGATGAAAAGGTCCAGTTTGTTGATGTCCTTGTGAGGAGCTGTACCCTACACAATGTTACCCTGGATAATGATTTGTATTACCTGTTGTCTCTTCAAACCAGATCATATACTTTATACAGTGGATGTTTTTATTTCTTCTCGCCATCATTTTATTGCATCTGATTTCCAATTACAACCAGTTTTACTATGCAGATTTAGTAACCACACTCAAATTGTCAAGAATGAAATACTGTAGCTATCTCAATTGCTTGGCTAATCTAGACTTTTGCTATACAATCAGTGTCATAAAGCAGGCACAATTTCCAGAGAATACATGTAAAAATGGATAAAACATAAGAGTAACACTCTGTGTGCCTATTTTCCTGTCACTACCCAGAATCCTTGGTGGCAGTTTAATGAAGACAAGCAAATACACGGGTTCTTAATTCTGTTTTGAGCAACTTTAACATATTTTTCCTTTTATCTAAATAGCATGGTGACTATATTTTGACATTCAAAAATAATGTGTTTTGGATTTTCAATCTTTGAATTTTAAAGAATTCAGATTGAAGAACCATTTTAAAGTATAGACTATGAGTGTTTAATATTATATTGTCAGAATAAATATGTATAAGAACAGTTTTATACAGGATGTATTATGAACAAAAAGAACAGAGTTTTACAGGATTCTTCCATTTAAATCCAAGTCATGTTACGGACAACCAGAGATTAATAAACAGGAATAATATCTTCACTGCCATTTATCAAAAGCATAACATTTGAAATTATATCTATTATTTATAATGATACTTTACATGGAGCTAGGCTCAATTATAGTTTTCAAAAAATGGAGGGTATACCTTGAATCATTTGCACCCCAACAAAGATAATCTATAAGAAACTTATGTATGTATGTATGTCTTTATTTGTATAGCGCCATAAAATGTACATAGCGCTTCACAGTAGTAATACATGTCATATAAATAACAAATATAAATAACAGATCATGGGAATAAGTGCTTCAGACATACTGTAAAAGTAACATTAAGGAAGGAGTCTCTGAGGAGCTTACAATCTAATTGGTAGGTAGGGAGAATGTACAGAGACATTAGGAGGGAATACTAGTAAGTGCGTCTGCAGGGGGCCAAGCTTTGTGTCATGTGTCCATGATTATCCAGTGCTACTCATATGCTTCTTTAAGCAGATGTGTCTTAAGGTGGGTCTTAAAGGTGGATAGCGAGGGGGCTAGTCGGGTATTGAGGGGAAGGGCATTCCAGAGGTGTGGGGCAGAAAGTGAGAAAGGTTTAAGGCGGGAGAGAGCTTTAGATACAAAGGGGGTAGAAAGAAGACATCCTTGAGAAGAACGCAAGAGTCGTGATGGTGCATAGCGAGAAATTAGGGCTGAGATGTAATGAGGGGCAGAAGAATGTAAAGCTTTAAAAGTGAGCAGTAGAATTGAGTGTGAGATACGCGATTTAATCGGAAGCCAGGAGAGGGATTTCAGATTTCAGATTTAGGAAAGAGTAGAGTGATTCTGGCAGCAGTGTTTAGGATAGATTGTAGGGGAGACAGGTGAGAGGTAGGAAGGCCGGACAGCAGGAGGTTGCAGTAATCGAGACGTGAGAGAATGAGGGCCTGAGTCAGAGTTTTGGCAGTTGAGTAACAGAGGAAAGGGCATATCTTTGTGATATTGCGGAGGAAAAAGCGACAAGTTTTAGAAACGTTTTGAATATGAGAGGAGAATGAGAGAGAGGAATCAAGTGTGATCCCTAGGCAGCGTGCTTGGGCTACTGGGTGAATGATCGTATTTCCAATAGCAGTGTGGAAGGATGTAGTAGGGCCAGGTTTGGGAGGTAGTATAAGGAGCTCTGTTTTTGCCATGTTAAGTTTCAGTCGGCGGATGGCCATCCAGGATGACATTCCAGAGAGGCATTCAGAAACTTTGGTCTGTATAGCAGGTGTAAGATCAGGGGTTGAAAGGTAAATTTGTGTGTCGTCAGCATAGAGGTGATATTTAAACCCAAAAGATGTGATTAGGTCACCTAGAGAGAGTGTGTAGAGAGAAAAGAGAAGGGGTCCCAGGACAGAGCCCTGGGGTACCCCCACAGAGAGATCAATAGAGGAGGAGGAGGTGTTAGCAAAAGAGACACTGAAGGTACGATGGGAGAGGTAAGAGGAGATCCAGGATAAAGCTTTGTTCCGAATACCAAGAGTATGGAGAATGTGAAGGAGAAGAGGGTGGTCCACGGTGTCGAATGCTGCAGAGAGGTCGAGTAATATGAGCAGAGTGTAATGACCTCTGTCTTTGGCAGCGTGGAGGTCGTCAGTTATTTTAGTGAGGGCTGTTTCAGTAGAGTGAGCAGTGCGGAAGCCAGATTGTAGAGGGTCTAGGACAGAATAGGTGTTGAGAAAGTGTAGCAATCGAGAGAATACAAGACGTTCAAGGAGTTTGGAGGCAAAAGGCAGGAGGGAGACAGGTCGATAGTTAGAAGGACAGGTAGGGTCAAGCTTGCTGTTTTTGAGTAATGGTATAACGGTTGCATGCTTGAAGGATGAAGGAAAGGTACCAGAGTAGAGGGAAGAGTTAAAGATCTGTGTGAGCATAGGGATTATAGAAGGAGCAAGAGGTTTTAGGAGATGGGAGGGAATGGGATCAAGAGGGCAAGTGGTAGAGGGAGAAGAGTAGATCAGCAGTGATACATCCTCCTCCGAGATAGCAGAAAAAGAGTCAAGAAAGACAGGAGGAGAGTTGGGAAGCATTGTGGGATGGGAGGAGGCAACAGATGGGATGTTCTGCCGTATGGACTCCACCTTTTTCTTAAAAAAGTCAGCAAAGTCCTGAGGTGAGATGGAGGAAGAAGAGGAGGCAGCTGAGGGTGGTCTGAGTAGAGAGTCAAAGACAGAAAAGAGACGGCGTGGGTTAGACTTGCTTGTGTTTATTAGTGATGAAAAGTAGGTTTGTTTAGCCTGAAAGAGGGCAGAGTTGAAACAGGATAGCATAACTTTGTAGTGAATGAAGTCTGCGAGCGTATGAGATTTCCTCCAGAGGCGTTCAGAGGAACGAGTGGAGGAACGCAGCATGCGTGTGTGGGAGTTTAGCCAGGGTCTGGGGTTAGAAGGGCGAGGATGGCAGAGAGAAAGTGGGGCATGAAGATCAAGAGAGAAAGATAAGGCAGAGTTGTAGTTCCTGACCAGGTTGTCAGGGTCTGAAGCAGAACTGAGAGAGGAGAGGGAGGAGCGTAAAGTGGAATCAAGAGCTGGGAGGTTAATAGAGCGCAGGTTTCTGCAAAAACGAGGGCGAGATGGAGATGGAGATGGAGAGAAGCGAGAGAGAGAAAATGAGATGAGGTGACGGTCAGAGAGAGGAAAAGGGGAAATGGAGAAATCAGAGAGAGAGAAGTTTTTAGTGAAAACCAGGTCTAAGTAGTGGCCATCCTTGTGGGTGCTGGCTGCAGCCCACTGTTGAAGGCCAAAAGAAGAGGTTAGAGAAAGAAAGCGGGAAGCCCAAGGGAGAGAGGTGTCATCAATGTGGCAGTTGAAGTCCCCAAGGAGAAGAACAGGGGAGTCTGAGGAGAGAAAGAAAGAGAGCCAGGATTCAAAGTGAGAGAGAAAGGCAGAAGGGGGATGAGTAGAGGAAGGTGGGCGATAGATGACCGCCACATGGACCGGGAGAGGAGAGATGATCTGGACTGTGTGAGCCTCGAAGGAGGGAAAAGCAAGAGAGGGGGGAATAGAAACTGTTCTGTAACGGCAGAGAGAGGAGAGCAGGAGCCCCACGCCTCCACCCCTGCCACCAGGGCGTGGAGTGTGGGAGAAGGAAAGGCCACCATAGGAGAGGCAGCTTCCAGAGCAGAGTCAGACTGAGTGAGCCAGGTCTCAGTTATAGCAAAGAGAAGCTATTTTTATAAAAAAAATGAAGGCAAAATGTATGAAGAATTTCAGTTCCTGGTCTTTACACTGGCCTTAAATTATTGCTGTAATTATTGATATTCACTTACTAATCCTTTATGGTGAGAGTGGGCAAACTGGAAATAAGAAAATGGAGGATTCTTCTTATTTATGGTTTGTTTTTATTGATTTTTTCATATATTGTCCTTTTTAGAGGTGTGAAAAATGAAGTGAGAAAGGACTCCTACTTGATTGCACTCACCCATCGAGTGGGAGATATATACCACTAGATATTAATGAGGCACACAATGGAAATGCTGGTGTCTTAAAATGTATTGACATTGACCATGTAGCTCTGCGAGTGAGAAAGGGTGACAGGGATAGGGCACGTCTGAACAAAGATTGCAATGCGATTTATACCCTCAAAATCTTTACCCTCTGGATTAAATGAGGGTTTTAATTTTCTTCTTTCATTTAATAATAGAATTCCAACCAAATCAGTGATAACAAATCTCAAACTGAACATTATGCATTTATTACCTGCTAGTAAAAATATATATATTTCAACTATAATATACAAACACCTTTTGAACTACATGTATATTTCAAGTTCATAGTACTTATCCCCAGTACCTGATATTGTTGCCGAAGGCAATGAGAGAGTTTATTTAGCTGGTTTCATGACAAGGGGTAGTTATTTAGACCCTTCCTCATGATCGGCAGGTTTACCAAAAAGAAGTGTCTTCACACAAAATGCACGTCGGTTTTCTGGCCGTTGTAGATTACGTCATAAGATTCAGAAGTGAAAACGAGATGGGCCATGCACATTAGAGTCCATGCTTTGTTACTTCCCCTCTCCCCATCCTAATAAATAGAGCACTGAAACACTTAGCACTTTACCACTTGCAATAGTAACATCCCCGTGATCCCTGATTTGGAATTATTGCTACTATATTTCTCCTTCCCCACTTTTCCTCTCTTTTACCCTAATACCTAAAATTCACTTCATTCACTTGTTGACGACCAAGGCTTATTAAGAGAGTCGTGTAAGGGAAATAAATGAAAGGGGAGGTGGAGCATTGAAGACTCCTCTGCCATTCTGTTTCAAAGAAAGAACTTATTTGTAGCAACATTGTAAGCTGCTCCACACAGCTTACAATGTTGCAGCTAGATAGATAGTAACTATTAACTATTAAAATACAATTCGAGACAATGGCAACTCTGTAATAAACAGAGAGAAACAGAGGGGCCTATTCTATAAGCCTTCATAACCCACTTATCGTGGCCTTTTGCCCAAAATCCCTACTGCTATTCTGTAAGCCTCAATAAGTGGGTGATAAAGGCATAAATCACCCATTTTTTCAGCCGTCCAAAACAGAACGCCGGATGAGCGGTGATAAGCCACTTATCAGCAGGTTCAGAAACTCATGCAATTCTAGTAGCCTCGATTTATTTATTGAGGCTAATCGCAGCTCTAGAATGGCGAGTTTCTCCCAAAATCCTCACTCCAGGAAAAGTTGACGTGAGGCTGGGAAGAAGTTGCTGAGAGCCGGTGAGAGAGGACTTGATGCCGGGAGTCTATGGAGCTGATATCCATTAATATCAGCACCGGAGACCCTGGGCATGAATTCCATGCAATAAAAATGCCTTTACAGGCAACGTCATCACCTTAGAGGCTGACAGCTAAGGCAATGAAGGGATTAACTACCAGTGCCTGGGTTATTGTGGGTAGCGTTGGTGGGTGAAGGGGGTATTTGGCACTTGGAGGGTGTTTAGGCCTTGCGGAGGGATTGCAGGTGGAGTTAACCCCATTATTATCATAGTGGTTAATATCGCTAAGGAAATGAAGGGGTTAACCCCTCCTGCTACCACCCGGTAGGCCTAAACATCCATCCTTAGGGCTACTACCCCGTTCACCCAATCCCTCTACCCACAATTAAAAAAACAAAACACACCAACTCTTCTACCCACCTTCTCTACCCCCAACAATCCCCCACGACACATACACTACATTAATGGCCAAAATAACTATGATCCAGATATGGAAAATAGCTAATTTGCCTAATATAAAATAATCACCTTAGCGGTTAATAACCACTATAGTAATTAAGTGGTTAACCACACTCCCCCACTACTCACCCATGAGGCCTAACCATCCACCCTGTGCCCACTATACCCACCCTCAACCCATTGATTGGCACAGTGGTATATCATACCCATTTAATATGGGCATGATAAGCCACTATAGCCCTCAAGGGTCAACCTAATAAAAATCATTAATGCCAAAAATACACAATAATAAAAGAAATACAGAAGCACCTAATCAGTTCAACAATAAAATAAATAAAAAGCCTAATAGTACACATGAATAACATTTATCTATCACCAAAACAGCAAAAGAATACAAAGTATGTTATTCCAAAACATAAGACTAAAATTAAATAAAAACCTATCCAACCAATTAAATAAATAAATAAAACCACTAGCCAACAAATCAATTCAATAAATAAAAGCACTAGCCAACAAATCAATTAAATAAATAAAACCACTAGCCTACAAAACAATAAATTAATTTAAAATGCTAGCCAATCCACAAATGTACTAAAAAAAGCCATCTAAATTCAAAACAATGTTATCAAAACATTAAACAGAAAATGTAAAAATACCAATCAATACAAAAAAGCATTGCTTGTCACTGTATTTATCTTTACCCTAAAGGGGCACAGATTAATACATTGGCAGTCAAGGGGCAATGAAAAACAAAAAAATAAATAAATGCAATAAAAAAACCTGAAAAAAGACATTTACATTCATTTAATATTTTCCTTACCTTTAGAAGTCTTCAATCCTGGCGTTTCGGGAAGCTCTCGACCTACGACATCATCCACTGCTATTCGTCTCCACCCTCCTTGAAGAACAGCATCAGGTTAAAAAAAAAATGTCCTTCTTCTTTCTCCTTCCATCTTCACCTGTCATTCTTTTCTTCTTTTCTTTAATCTTCTATCTTCTTTTTTGTAATCCAATAGAGCCCCATGTTAAATCTAGCAACGGAAGTTGCCTCAACATCTTCTTGAGTTAAAATGAGATGGAACAGGCCTTATTTAGGGCCTGTGACATCACTTTTTAGGGTCAGATGGTACAGCTCCAATCCGATTGGATGCTGTATCATGTGCCCGCCTCTTTTTTTTTTAAGGATGTGACGTCATCTCCATGGGATGTATGTCACATCCTTAAAACCATATGGCTATATCACATGGTATTACATCCAATGGGATTGAAGACAATCCCATTGGTTCATGTACCATGTGATACGTCACATTAGTTTAAAGGATGTGACATCATCCCTTAAAGTGATGTCACATCCTTTTGAACTATTTTAACATATCACATGGTACATGAACCAATGTCATGATTGTCTCCAATTGTTTCTAGTGAGAGTGGAAGGATGGGCTTTGGTCATGGTAAGCCTAAGCTTTCCACAAACCGTGGAGGTATGTAACAGGGACTTATCACTGTTTGAGAGAAACTACCTCTAAATCCAGCAGTGTGCTGGTTAATTGCACACAGGCAATCAACCAGACTCCACCTATATATATGTGTTTGTTTGTTTGGGGTGGTAATCAGCCCAGCTACCCAACAAGTTAGAAACGCTGGAGTAAAGGTTTAGTTATTCTCCAAAGTGAAGTAGGTCTTTATTTTTTTGTTTTTGTATGTTTTCCCTTGTTAAAGGAACAGGCGCAATAAAGCCAGGATTTAATTCCACCCTAATCAGTCTCCATTAACTGTACATCTGCACACATCTCTTACACCCCAGCTGTGTTAATCCAATGGCCATTAGTCTGGCTGCAAAAATAACACAGAAATTGCAGCGTTTCTGTGAGATAGTCACAGATTTCCTAGGCTAGCAGGAGAGGACAGTTGTCCACCTCTGTATTATCCATATCTGGATAATACAATACAGTAGTTATTTTTCCCATTAATGTATTGTATGTGTTGTGGGGGTTGTTCGGGGAAGAGGAGGTGGGTTGTAGGGTCATTGTGTTTATTTTTGTTTATTGTGGGTAGAGGGATTGGGTGAAGGGGTAGTAGCCAAAAGGGTGGATGTTTAGGCCTTCCGGGGTTAGTGGGACTGGTTAACCCATTCATTACCATAGCGGTTCCCACATCTATGGTAGTGAAGGGGTTAACTCCTCCCGCAACCTTCCAGGCAGGCCTAAGTACCCACCCTGGGACTACTACCCCCTTCATCCATCTCCTCTCCCCAAGAAACAGGCTATTGCCATTTAACCCCTTCATTGCCTTAGCGGCCAGCTGCTAAGGTAATTAAGCTTTTTTAATATAAATGTTAAAACTAGTGTAGGTGATCAGGGGGTCTCCGGAGCAGAACTGCATTGATTTTAGGTCCGGGGGCCCCCAGCTTCCTGATATACAGGCCCCATTATGGGGTGCCGGTATCTCCTATGCATTTTATTCCCATGGTCACGTGATGCAAGACATTTAAAGGCATAAGAGATACCGGCACCCCATCACGGGTCCTGTATTTCGGGAAGCAGGGGATCCCCGGAGCTGAAATCAATGCTGTTCTGCTCCGGAGACCCCCTGTTCATCTACACTAGTATTAAATGTATATTAAAATCTTGCGATCACTGACGAGATATGTGCAGGGAGAGGTGACTCTCTCTGTGCAGCTCTCTCTGCAGGTGTAAAAAATCACCAGGTAAGCCCTTTTGAGAGAGGCGATCATCTCGTTTTGGGAATTTTGTTATCACAGGTTATCGAGGCTTTCGGAATTCCGTGATACCAACGCTCAAAAAAAAGGTGCCGTAAACGGCCCAGTGATTTATTTTATGAAACCTTTTTCTGGTTGAATATGTTAATTTCTGTAAGTCTATGATGATGGAAGTACATTGCAGAGTCATTTCTATGTTTACTTTTTACATCCCTAGACATTGTTTGAACTCTTTGCACCAGGACTCATTAAATGCTTCAATGATATTCGGTGAGCAGAATTATAAACATACTGTGAACTCAGTGGAGAATTTTCACATCTGGCTTTACAATTTCAATATGACCATAAGTGTATATTTACAATGTTTTTTTTAAATCATTTGCATTAGCAAAAACAAAAATACTTTTTAGTTGATAAAGTAAGTTAAATTAGTTGGCGTCATCACAGCAGCAAAAAAGAGCAAATAAATTAACACCAAAGATTTATCCAGGTACAGATATCATGCCTGTTTTTATTAGCTTAAAAAAAAATGATTGATGAGATGCTTTGTCATTAGCATTAGAAGGCAATATATCACTGCCATGAAACACTATTATCCACTGCTTCAGCAGATTTCATTAGATGCACATAGGCTTCAGGAATATGTAGAACAATGCAACTTAACTCTGTATTATTACAGTGGCTACATTTTGTGCCATACATAATTGATCAAATCTGTGGGGTACTAGATGGATAAAAGATAGTTCAATGTCACTAAAATATAAAAATAATTACTAGTATAGGCAGTACGGGATGATTGATGACTGATATCGGTAAGTAAAACATTTCTGAACATAGTACACATGGGAGTTCGGGCAATTTAATAGCGGTTCTTCTTTACTTCAAATAATGAGCAGATCTAGTTCAGTGTTCTTTTCACTTAACATATAATGTGTTAGTAATCATTTGTGTTACTACCTTTACAGATTAATACATTAATACAGTCTAGAATGCAGAAAAAAGCTGCTCAGTTAACCTTCTTTGAGGTCTACGAATATTACTGAGAGGGGGTTAGCAGCCATATTAATTAAGGTTTTGGGATCATTGTTTAGAAATAAAATACACAATTAAAAAAAATTAGTTGGCAGGGAAAAAGCGAGAGAGGAGAAAAAACATCATACTTAACAGTTTTGTGAAGAAATCTTTAAACAATAAAAATTAAGCATGTATGGAGAACTGTCTCTTATCACTGCAAATAAAACAGGAATAAATGATGAATTGACTTTAGCTATAATATATTGTCATATTTATGTAACTTTGTAAAAAATGTAAAGCTTGTGCGTCACCTTGGCAAAAAAGGCACTAGTTATGACAAGTGTATTTATTTGAAAATACGTGACTTTCTTTGAAAAATTTGAGAATCTCAATGATGCGAACTGCACAGCATTTGAACATCTCAGGTTCACAGCACTAAAGGAGTTTATGGACTTTGGTAATTAAGATAAATGTTCAGATAATTCATTTAAATGTAATGTTGGACTAAAATACAAATACAAAGATGAAAAAAAGCACAGCATAAGAATAATATGCTTAATATGTTCGGAATAATATTTGGATGTCTTTTCTTGAAGAAATGCAGATGCCATATTTGCACATATTATTCCTACACTGGCACTCTGCTCCTTAACAAAGCGCATTTTTTATGGAAAACAGTGCAGTGATCTGGCTTTATATGATAATTTACAGGGGAATTGTACAGATGCAGTCAGATGGTTTGTCGCATAGTCGACCAGGAAACCGCTGATGGCGACTGCCTGACAACTGCCTGCTTGCGAATTCCCCGCGGCCAGTCTAATTGCCCATCAGGATTAACACAGCGGGGGTCTCTGCTTCTGAATGCGACTCCTGCTGTATTAATCCTACCTTGACCTACCTATCAGTTTGGAAGAGCTGCGCAGTGAGTGTAGACAGAATCAGTCTCGCTCTCTGCGCACCTCAAAAAGGTGATAACATTGCTTTTATTTAATTTTAATCAGGTGCTCTCCGGAACTGAACCACATTAATTTTAGAACCGGGGACCCCCTGCTTCCTGAGTCACATGCCCCCGGTATAGGGTGCAGGTATCTCCGACAAGTTTAAATGTCCCGGTCACGTGACATGGGAGAATTAAACGTGCAGGAGATACCGGCACCCCATACTGGCTCCTGTATCTCGGGAAGCAGGTAGTTCTCGGGGCTAAAATTAATGTGGTTCAGCTCAAGAGATCCCTGCTTCAATCCTATGATATTAAAATAAATTTAATGCCGCTTCATTACCTTAGTAATGAAGGAGTTAAACCAAATTACCTGGTTTCTTGAGGGTAGAAGAGGTGGGTGAAGGGGGTAGTTGCAACAGGGTGGGTGCTTAAGCCTACCGGGAGGGTTGTGGAAGGGGTTAACTCCTTCATTATCTTAGTGGTTAATCCCGCTAAGGTAATGAAGTGGTTAAACCTCCCAATACGCAGCAGAGAGGCCTAACCACCCACCCAAGGCAACTAACCCCTTTACCCATCCTCTCTAACCCCAACAAACTTCACTCCCTTCTCGGGGCAACTACAGTACACCTTCACTCACCCCATTAAAACACCAGTAACACCTTAATTATCTTAATGGTTGTAACTGTTTAGGTAATTTAGGGTTTCTGGAGTTTAATGGTTGGGCATCAGCGTCTTCCATGTTGATGAAAAGGAGAAGGAGGAAGAGGAGGATGCCTTAATCCTGGCAGGGGTAAGTTAAACATCTGTTAATTTATTTTGTATTTTACTGTAATGTATAATGTATTTGATAGGGCAAAAGCGCTAGTAGCCATATATTGCTATTAGGTTCATTTGCCTCTTCTTTTGCAGGGGGCTGGATTTTTTTTGGGTATAGCGGGTGGCTGTGGGGAGTGGGTTGGCTTCTCATGTGGGTAGCGGGAGAGTTTAATCCCTCATCACCTTTGTGGTTGTAACCTCTAAGGTAATGGAGGGGTTAATTTCTCTTGCAACTTTCCCACCCTTAACCACCTACCCTGGGAGAACTACCCCTTTAACCCACCTCCTCTACCCTCAAAAAAACAGGTACTTTGGTTTAACCCTTTTATGTGGCACGAGAGAATTAAACAAGCAGGGAGATACCGGTACCCCATACAGGAATCAGGGTGTCCCCGGACTTGAAATGAATCTGGTTCAGATCTGGAGACCCCCTGCTTCCATACTATGTTATAAAAATAAAATATATGCAGCGCGATCGCCTGTCAGAGATGTGCAGACAGAGGGACTGATTCTGTCTACTCTCACTGCGTGCCTCTTCCAGACTGATGCGGCCTGATAGGACTAACACAACGGGAGTTCCATTCAGAAGCATGGACCCCACTGTTTTAATCCTGGTGGGCAATTCCTCCCTGCTATGCACTTGGCTGTGATTGCTCCACGGCTCACCAGCAAATGTGCGTGGCAGGGTGCCGATACATCTTGCTGCATCTGTATACACGCCAATGCAGACATCTGGGCTGTTTTCATCCGAAAATCCCCATAAACTTAATTGTGGATGTTCAGCTTAAAATGGCCTGAATGTCTACTCTGGGGTATGTACTGTAGAATAAGGCTTTTAATGTATATGACTAAAGAACTTAAAAGAGTTACATTTATAATGTTATGGAAGAGAGTCTTATGGCACATAAATCCAGATGAGAAAAGGGGAGAAAAGAGGGCGACAGAAAATGGGAAAAGAGAGGAAAATAAAAAACAAAGGTGTGATATTCTGGGAAACGGGATACTGACTGCTCACAATTCCGGATTAAACATATGCGGTAATAGAAGGAAGTGTAGAGGAGCCATATCCAGCCACCAGCAGAAGTTACACTTACTATGCACAAAAATCAAGAGGAGTGTTTGTGAGAGCAAATACCCTTATTTTCTATTTTTGTATTAAAACAATATTATACTATGAGAAGTTTCTATTTTTATAAAAAGAGCTCATATATAAGAAGATACCCATACATGATCCTGAGGAGTGAACTAAGAACAACGAGGAAAAAGCTTTACTCCTGAGGCCTGTAAAGGAAGAAACTGAATGTAAGTAAACTACTCACCTACGTGGTATGTCAAATGTTTTAAGCATATTCAAAGCTGATCTCCCTTCACAAATTGTTTAGTCACTTTTATAGAAATTTTTTAGTGCAATTTACGCCACTTCTTTACATTTATAAGGTTAACTATCCTATATAATAGTCTAAAATAACATTTTGATAAAGGTACTTGTGAGCACCGTGACATCGGTCTTCCTGTCCAATTAAGCATTTTAGATTTTTGATTAAAGACAAGTGGATTGCCATACTGAACCTTCCTTTCGATTTTCATATGAAACCCTCCCTGCGTGTGGTTCCTTCTGGATGAGCAACTGTGGTGGCTTACTGCAGTACTGTGAATGCTCCTATAACAAATATTAACTAAAATAATATGCACTAGTAAGATGATCATTAAAGCTACATCACCAATTTTTCTCTTTTCTGTCCATTTTTGATTTTCCTGTTAACAGCAAATGATTTTAGCTTAATATTGTGGGTCACGGTAAAAAATAAGAATCTTTTTATACTGTAGATCTTTGCACCCACCTGTGTTCATCCTTACTATACAAGATGTCATTGGTTACCATTTACAAAGAAACAGGAAGTATGGATGTATATCACAAAGTTAAATATTTTTTTAATTCATTTAACAAAGTTCCATGTTCCTCTTAAAACTACAACTTCCCAAAGGGTAGCCATCCTCTTGTCTATGCTTCTTTCTAATTTGTAGCAAAAAGAGTAGAAAGTGCAAGGTGGCACCTTGATATTAGCCTTAATTTAAATAATTTACTGTCATCTGCACAATTTTGTATGATATACTTACAATAATCAACCTTTGTTTAAAAAAAAATGATGACACTGACATCTGTCATCTGCAATTAAATGAAATTATGACAATTTTTAAGATTGTATCAACATGTATCACAGCATTTCGCAATGCCAAAATCTGACAGGTGCATCCAAAATAAAACCCATTCCCTTAGAAAAGCAATTCCTGTTTTGAACCATTTTACACAAAGTCATATATGAAAGTACATCAACTATTAAATAATTCAGCTGCAATGAAATAGACAGGAAGTGGCTGGTAGTTCATCAAGCGCCTTCCAGAGAAGTTGCTAGTTGGAATAGTGACGTTCTGCATTCATCAATATGGAAACTAAACATGCATTCTGTAGTTGGTTTCTGTTCTGGGAAATACTGGTTGCATGTGTTTTGGAAGTTGGAGTAAGATAAATAGTACACATATCATCAGACTGTAAAAATTAGTTATTTTGTTACAAAAATGTGCAATCTTTTTTCCACTTCTTTTTAAATTGTGATAAGTAAACATGCATTTCGGTTCCAATACAGGTTCGTAACAGTTTCTTGAAGATTTGCTTTTGGTAATACATAGTAATAAATACAGCACAAACAGTTGCCCTGGTAAAATTGATTGTGAACTTAATGGCATTTGCAGTATAATTAACAAAAGCTCATTCATATCAATGAGACTGATTGATCTTGTTTGGATTTCATTGGTAAGTATCTGGGTGTCTGGAGCAGGATCTCGTTGTATATTTTTTGTGTCTGGTGGGGAGTTTACAGTGTTTTTGTAATGTATTTATTTTAAATTTCCTTGTGTGATTGCGAAGGGTTTAGCAGATTACAATGTACCCTCGTCTGATTGGTCTGTGTATCCTATATATAAAAGTATTTCAAGCTCATTCAAGGGCAGCTGATTTTATAATTGTGAGTTTTAAACAAGTACAGATTTGAAAACAAAAGGAGTTGCACAAACCACTGTCAATAGCATTGACATCTGTTACAATGTTTAGTGTTGTATAGTGCAATATACTGTATGTAATGCAGTAGTATTTCATTACATATTGGGGAAAATTTAGCACTGTCCCATTTCTATTAAAGTGTAGTTTGCTAGACTGCAGACTGAAATATGTAACGTATTTGTATCCTCTTGCCCCACACAGACAGTACTTGAGAGGCCACTGCTACCTCAGAGGGTTCCAAGGAGGAGTGTAGTCTTGATTACTACATGACCAGGGAGGTTCCAGGCAGTTCCCCTCTCCCCCCCGCCTTGTACCCACATGTAACGTACAAATAAAGACAGGAAACGGGAACTGGAGGTAAAATGGCCACGGCTATTTATTTATACAGAAAACCTAATGGGGTAAATGCACTCCCTGCCAGAGTGCTCCTTTGACAGGAGGGGGAGGGGACGGTCAGCCGGCCCTCGAACCGCTGACCTCGTGTCCCCTACGCGAGCAGGCTCTCGAGGTCATGGATAACTGACCTTGCCCACTCGTACTCCCCCTGGACTCAAACGGCCCAGCTCCCAGTCTGGCATGAACAAGCACCTACCCCCCAAGAGCCGCCACCGACTGGCCTATTTAACCCCCCTTAAACTAGGCCCGTACCGCCAATCCTGCCAGAACCCTCTCAAAGCCCTCCCGCAAACTTAAATATGTCTATCCCGCCTGGCATGCCTAGCAGCGGGACCCATGCTCCTCTACCAGCCCAGTCTGTCCTTACCATTCCACCTGGAAATGCCAATCGCGCCTGGAGCAGTAGTTACTCAACTTGCCATGCTTTTTAAAGATGCCCTGAGAATTGCTTTCTCCGCTGCACTATCCCTCACCCGGTCCCGGACCTGCACCGCCTCCAGAGCCGCAGGCCGCCTCTGCCCAGCGCAATCTGGGATTTCTCCCCCTGCTTGATCCTTGCCCACTGCGCATTGCGAGCTGCCCATTCCCCCTGCAAAGCTAACCAACCTTTTCTACTGCTGCAGGCTTCTTACCCACACTCAGCGACCCCTGGGGAAGCGACCCTGGCAGTGGACTGGGCCACGCCTCTTCTCTTGCTCGCTCTGTGACGAACCCTGCAAACCATGACGCCTTGCCATATCTCCTCGATGCCGCCCTAAACGCGACTCCTTACCATTACCAGATACGCCATATGCCATACCTTCCACAGCGTGTCCCCATCAACCACCCACAGCGGCTGTCCCACCATCTGTGCAGCGCAAGATGCTGCCGGGTGGGTCAGCTACAGTGCCCATTACCCTGGCCGTGGCTGAAGAATTGAAAGACACCGGGGTCAGGCTGATGGCTGTTGGTACTGGGATGGGATCCATGGTGCCAGTGACCCCAGCCATGGTGAAAAGACACCAGGGTCAGGCTGGAGGCTGCTGGAACGGGATCTGGTGCCATCGTCATCCCCCACCGATATGCCCCCTATTCTCCCGCAACTAACGCTGCGCTTGCCTCCCATGCTCCTGTCGTCGTCCCTGCGCCGAAGGAGACTAACGCCTGAGGCTTCAAAGCTTTCAGCATGCCTATCAATGCTGCTGTGAAAATTGCTTTCTCTTCTGCGCCATACACCGATAGTATAGAGCCAGTGCAGGCCCTGGTGTTGCCCGCCTTACCCCGCCATCTGGGATTTCTGCCGCCAACCCAATTCCTAAACGCTCTCACCCTGATGTGCAACTGCCCCCTCTTTACCGCCACAAGTTCCTTACCATTCCTTGGCACCTGGGGCTTTCAGCTGCTGCTACGTCCATCGAGTAAAGCATTGGCGCTGCCCGCGGTTGTGGGTGGTCGTCCTGGTCATCTTCAACTCTGCCGATTCTGCATGCGATCTCCTTACAGCTACCCCTGCTGGCGTCGGCAGCGGGCTGCCGTTGGCGTGCCGTGACACCCTGTCCCGTGTCACAGTGGCCGGAGGCCTCCTCTCAACAGAGCGCTGTCCTGTTCCGCGCTTGGAGATCACCCCTCTCCTCGGGCCTTCACTAGCAAGAACATTGAAGCGCACCCTTAAACTGGCCTCCCCCGCCACCATACCTGGCCAAGGGACCATAAAGCCTCCCCCGCCACCATACCTGGCCAAGGGACCATAACGTAGGTGGGGGTCACCTTTCACCATATCATGGGATGATGGCATTGCGAGCTTCCCAATCCCCCTGCGAAGCTAACCAACCTGCTAACGCGCTTATCTTGTCTCACAGCCGGCCCTTTTTTACTGCTGCCGGCTTCTTACCCGCCCTCAGTGACCACTGGGGAAGTGACCCTGGCAGTGGACTGGGCCACGCCTCTTCCTTTGCTTGCCCCGTGTCGAACCCTGCAAACCGTGATGCCTTGCCATATAGCCTCGATGCCGCCCTAAACGTGACTCCTTACCATTACCAGATACACCGTATGCCATGCCTTCCACGGCATGTCCCCATCAACCACCCACAGGGGCTGTCCCACCGCCTGTGCAGCGCGTGATGCTGCCGGGTGGGGCAGCTACCGTGCCCATGACCCCAGCCGTGGCTGAAGAATTGAAAGACACCGGGGTCAGGCTGATGGCTGTTTGTACTGGGATGGGATCTACGGAGCCAGTGACCCCGGGCATGGTTAAAGCTGGATTAAGAGACATCGGGGTCAGGCTGGAGGCTGCCAGAACGGGATCTGGTGCCACCGTCCCCCACACTGATATGCCCCACATGCTGCTGCAACTAACGCTGTGCCTGCCTCCCATGCTCCTGTCGTCATCCCTGCGCCGAAGGAGACTAACGCCTGAGGCTCCAAAGCTTTCAGCATGCCTATCAATGCTGCCGTGAAAATTGCCTTCCCTGCTGCGCCATACGCCATTAGTATAGAGCCAGCGCAGGCCCTGGTGTTGCCCGCCTTATCCCACCATCTAGGATTTCTGCCGCCAACCAAATTTTTAAACGCGCTCACCCTGATGTGCAACCGCTCCCTCTTTACCACCGCAGGTTCCTTACCAGTCCTTGGTGTCCCGGGGCAGCCACATAGTCGCATCACGCCGGGATCCTTGCCCGCCGTCCGGACTGCACCCGTTTTCAGCTGCTGTCAGCGGCTGCTACGTCCATCGAGTAGAGCATTGGCGCCACCCGTGGTGGCGGGTGGCTGTCCTGGTCGTCTCAACCCTGCCAATTCTGCAGGCGATCTCCTTACAGCTACACCGCCAGCGTCGGCAGCGGGCGGCCGTTGGCGTGCCGTGACACCCTGTCCCGCGTCACAGTGGCTGGAGGCCTCCCCCCGCCGCTGGGGCCCGACCTCAGCGCCGAACCACCTTGTCCTGCATCACAGTGGCCGTAGGCCTCCCCATCACTGCTGGGGCTGACATACCCACCGTGATGCCCTGCGGCCCTTGGCCAAAGGCTGCCGCCTTGCGCGTGGCTCCTGACTCCCGCCTGGCCCTTGTCCTACGCCACAGTGGCCGTAGGCCTCCCCATCACTGCTGGGGCCGACATACCCACCGTGACGCCCTGCCTTGCAGCCCGTGGCCGAATGCTGCCGCCCTGCGCGCTGCTCCTGACTCCCGCCTGGTCCTCAACCTGTGTCACAATGGCCTCCATTTCACTCCTAGGGCCTGACCTAGCCCTGCCTAACGGCCCGTGGCTAAAGGCTGCCGCCCTGCGTCAAAGTGGCCGTAGGCCTCCCCTTTACTGCTAGGGCCCGACCTACCCACCGTGACGCCCTGCCTTGTGGCCTGTGGACGAAGGCTACCACCCTGCGTGTGGCTCCAAACTCCCGCCTCACGCATTGTGCTGCGACGCCCCCTTCCCACAAGGAGCGACCCTGACGCCTGACTCCTGCCTAGCGCGTGACCTGTGGGGAAGCCACCACGGCCTTGTCTGCCACCATGTGCTGGCCTGCTTGAAACAATGCACGCAGCCGCCGGTCCAACCACGCCTCATTATGTTTTTCGCCTCGCCGCAGAAGATACTCACTGAACTGCACGCGCCTAGGCCCTTAACTATCTAACTACGCTGTGATGTGTGCTTGCTGAGACTTGTCTAAATGGCGCACTAAGCTAGGGCAACTATGCTGACCACCAGAGCAGCCATAAATCCAAGAGGGGAAAACAAAGATCACAGCTGAAATAAGCCATGCAGCCATTTGCGGTTCTGCTCGGGCCTCCGCTAGCAAGAACATTCAAGCGAACCCTTAAACCGGCCTACCCCGCCACCATACCTTGCCAAGGGACCATAACGTAGGTGCACCAATGCAGGTTGCCGAGGTCCCCATTAGGGACATAATTGCCTGACCAGGCGAATAAGGTAGGTTTGCCAGTCCTCATCGGTTCTACTTCCACCAATTCGCCACCGAACAGGGGTGGGGGGTCCCCTTTCACCATATCATGGGATGAGGTAATGCCTCTGATTGACTCAAAGTGTCTTGAGGTGTGTACCCCGTCCTGTGAGTCACCAGCACCTCACACCATCTGTGCTATTTAACCTTGCTCTCAAGGCATCACCACACGTCAGTCAAATGAAAACCACTTAATCGGAACATTAACACAATACCCGAATCAACTATCAAAACCGCATCCACTATTAGACAGCTTAAATAACCAAACGGTCACATTAACAGAACTCCTGCAGAACTATTCAAAGGAAATGCAGTGCAAATTGCTGCTAAACCAATTTTAAAGAATATATCACCTGGCTAAACAGAGGTAGACAAGATCAGCTCAAATCAATAAACCTTCCCGATGGGGGGAAGAGCCACAAATCCCCCACAGGCTTCGGGAAGAGGCATCTGGCGGGCAGCAAAAGAGGACGTGCTGCCCGCCAGCCTGGCATTAAGTAGGCCTTCTGGGAACCCTCCCCTGTGCCGGGGAAGGAGGTGTTGGGGCGGGCCAGCGAGGGGAAGGCCAGAACCCCCCGGTCATGAAGCCCCCCGCCTATGGCTAAGGAGGCCGCTGTATGCTCTGTGTGGGTCAGAGTTGTAGATCACAGACACATTCCCCAATCTCTTCCACTCCACAACTTCTATGCACACTAGCAGGGCAAAACTGCACCACAGATGAAGCTACTGCAGTGGAGAGGGAGGTGCGGGATTCTTGTAGTATTAGGAAGAACAGTAAGGAAAATGGGAACCCAAAAAATAGGTAACTCCTCTTGGGGGTTTCGATTTTAAGGGCTATAGATCTGGAAATAGGTAATGAGGGAAAGGGGGAGGCACTGTAAGGTGACTAGCCAGAAGTTAAGCTCAGAGGAATAATATAAATATTTTGTGAATTATTTAGGCAGCAAGACAGGAGGGAGAGGTAGAAATCATTATCTAGTTAGGAGACTAATTACCTGCTGGGGAAGAAGTTAGGGTAGTACCAGAGGAAATTAGGTGTTAATATATACTCTATAAGAAAAGACAGACTTTCTTGGAGATGGGAAAATATACTAGTGATTCTTTGGAAATTTAGTTATTAGAGGGAAGTGTAAGAGCAGCTGAAAAATCTAAAGGAAGCAATACTAAAAGCAACAGACCACTTTGTCAGAAAGGTCAGCAAAACCTCCAAAAATTATTATTTTGATATCTTTTTGAATGGCATTACAAATGGTCTTGAATAGAAATAATGCATTTTTGCAGGTGACATAAATATATGTAACAGGGATGACAACTAAGGTGGGGTTAAACAAAATGATTATTGACTTAGGTAGATTATATGAATGGCCAATAGTCTGGCAACTGCAATTGAAAACAACAAAGAGCAAATTCATGGCCATAAACCATAAAAATGCAAAGGCAGAATATGGGACGGTCGGCACTATAATGTCAATCACTGTAGAGGAAAGGGACCTATGAGCAATTATTTCAGATGAATTAAAAGTACAGATAAAGCATGATGTATGTGATATTGACCCCAGACAGTGTGCACCTCATCCGCTGCCTTGCCGTACTCCTCACCGCACTGAGCCCGCACAAACCTCATTTGTTGTTAGACGGAATTATTATTTGTGTTGCTGCAGTTCAGTTCATGTCCATCAGGTGGCACACTGAATATCTTTGCCTATGATACTCTGATTGCTACAGTGTAGTGCAGTGTCTGAAGCAGGTGTATGAGGGGAAGAAAACATGTACACGTCTCTTTGTCTAATTACCTTGTACAGTACTGTACATACCTACGGTTGCATCTTCACACTTTACTAAAAAAACACTATGCATTTACAGAATGTCTCATAACTTTTGTACTGTGCTGTGCATGGCATGGGATATGGTGCTTACTCGCTGCCACCCAGACCGGCTTGCAATTATGCTTATATGATATATTGCAACCATCCACATCAGGACAGTGCAACTCTATCTGAGATCTATGAGTATATAATTATAGGTCTGTTCGATGATGACAACTTTTGAAGGAGAAGGAGATTGGCCGGGTCCAAGAGATTAAATAATAGACAGATCGTTCTGAACCGGTCTGTCCAATTTGCCTAGTTGCAGCTTGAAGGATAGAATGGAGTAGGGAATATTATAGAAAGAGTTTGTCAACAAGGTACAGAAGGTAAGCTGGAGTGCAGCAAGGTAAGGGGACATGTGAGGAAATACTTCTTCACAGAAAGGTAATGTGTTCAGGGAATAGACTCACAACAGAGGTAAAAGCGGCTAATCCAGTAAGGGATTTACAAAATGCTTTGGATATTTATAAATAAATCAAATAAAACATGAGGTTTTACAATAGAAAGGAAAATGGAGAGCCTAGATTGGCCAAATGATTCTTATCTTCTGACAAATGCTAGGCTTCTATGTAAGAACAGTAAACCGAAATAAATATTCTTCTAGCTTTATTTTTGTTAAAAATATATTTATAACTGTCTATATTATAGGTACTGTGACTGAACTGTTATTGGACTGTGCACAATGCCTCCTCAGGAGCCTTTGATTTTTTTTTTTTATATTAGGCCATATGTCAAACATGGTGACACTAAACAAAGCTTGTTCAAAGATAAAAAGGTGCACCTATTAATTCTGCATCATGTCATTTCTCAGCAGTGATCAAGGGGCCAAACACAGAGAGATGCACATTTTTCTATAGACCCCTACTGGGATGACACTTGTTTCTTTTATCATTTTTTAAAAGCTTGATTTAGTGTTTACATTTCCCATATCAGATAAGAAAACTGCAGGTCAGTATAAGTTCTATTTTATAGTACACAGAGGGGTTAATTAGTTAGCTTTTAATTACTTACCAATGCATGTTGGTAGAGAATCATTCCACTGAGCCAAAGCATTGGGCACTGTATCACATCTAATTGCTATTGACCCATGGAGGATATATCCTGGGCTACATTCAAAATGTACAACAGAACTGACAGCAAACTCATTTCCAATTCTTTTTCCAAAGCGTGGTTCTGGTACAGAACTACACTGGGTTGCACTTGTTCTTGGAACAGCTGTAAAAACATTAAAAAAAACATTTAAAATTATGTAGGGTACTGAAAATAATTAAAATATTCACATTTCAATTAAGTTGAAACACATGCAAGTATACATATTTCTGCCCCCAAATAATCTATTGTACTTAATTTGTACAAAATTGCTTTTCTACCAGTGTAGTTTTGCAAAATTATGAATAATGAAATCTTAAGAAATGTTGTTTATACTGTGCACAGGTTTAAAAACATGTTAATCAAATATATCACCCAAGTATTTACTGTCTTAACATATATTTGTTTTTTCTTGCATCGCGCTGACAGTGTACACAGAACATAAAATGTCTGCAGGCACACTGAGAACCTGCTCCATAGAGCTTACAATCTAATTTTTGGTGCCTGTGGCACAAGGAGATGACATGCCACCCAAGGTCACAAGGAGCTGAGACCTGCAGGCTCATCTGTGTCAAACTGGGTGTCATTGTTTTCAGAGTGAGCGCCTTTTACATGATGTAAATGTATTGTGTAATTCTGATAAAAATCATCATGCCAGTATGCTGATCTAGCAGACTATGTTCAGTATCTCATAGTATAATATATTCATTTTTCTAATGAAGATATACATCATGTAAGTAGAATCAGTCACGTTGCTAGTTACCTAAAATGAATGTTTAATTTTGAAGTCTGGAACATTTTTGGGGAATGTACAAGTCCCTATTTAGAAAGAAGTATTCTGCCATAAGACACCTTCTGATCCTGGAACATACCTTACAGCCCATTGACAGTTTTGCAGCGCAGAAAGGTGCCTTACTGTATGTAAGAAAAGTGCTGAGAAAATATGGCCCCTAATTCTGTGAGTTACACTGTACAGTCAGCAGGTTACCTCTAATAGAATATCAGTTATAGAAATTTCTTACAGCCATTAAACTATTGTACAACCTTCTTGAAGAGAACTCTCTAATGCAATGCATGTTTTTCACTTTGCAATGAATGTAATGTATGCTACATATGCTAAAATGACATACAAAAAAAAACTAAATTAGTATAGGTTTATCCCTTCACTAAGTAAAAGAAACAGAATATAGCATCCCTGAAAAAACTCTATTACCAGGCACAACTACAAAATGGCAGTATTAAGCAGGCATACATGTGGGACACTGTGCTGATTATGTTGTACTTGAAAACAGTAAAAATGTTTGTGATGGGAGAACTCCCTTAATCCAGGCTCAGCTATTGTTTGCTTGTTCCATAACATACCAATAATGGAGATTGGGGTAATTCCCTGACCCTGTAACCTGTTTTAATTAATTTATTATTTATTTTTTAAGTTACAACTCAAAATATGCATACCTTTTGTAAAGCTTGAGTTACTGTGCCTTAGGCTGCGTCTATACAGTGGCAGACAGGCTGGACGCGACCGCACGCTGAGCAAACAGACTGCCTTAAGGCAGTGTTTGCGTACATGCAGCGTGCGTGCTCGTGCGCGGACGCAGGATAGGGCGCGTCTTGCGTGAGAAATCAGTTAAAATTGATTTCTCGCACGATAGGGCGGTCACGTGAGAGTTCGCCCAATGAGGGCGAACCAGCTCCGTGACGTCATTGGCACGCCCATAGACACGCCCACGAATGGCGTGCATACCATGGCCAGGGAAAGCCCCCGCTTTCCCTCAGCCTAAGTGCTCCTCTGCAGGGGAGCAATGTCTATGGACGCAACCGTTGGCAGTGCTTAAGGCTTCTCGCTTACTGCAGCGAAATACATTGGTGAATATGAGGTCGCCTCATCATTTATGCCTTTAGACTGATGGAGAACAAGAGGTGGGTTACTTCCTCTTTTCCCCAATGTTATTATCACTTAAACTATAGCAGCTAATGGAACAGATAGGTTGCATGCATTTTATTGGAGCACAGTAAAGTTATCCTAATATTACCACAACATTAAATTATGTGTATGTAGCACCCTGCTATATTTCCAGGGCGAGGATTAATAGTTACAGCCTGGTGAGATCACATTCCCCTATGTTTAATTATGTAGCAGCTTATAGGCACATGTCTGTAACCGGAAGGTTCTGGGACCACATGACAGGATGAGGGGCCTTGCTACAGTTGATTCTGCCCAGTTACTGGGGCAGACTAGTCTGGCTCCTCCTACTGTAAAAAGATGTGGGTTCCTCCAAATTAGAGGCAGTGTTGCTTTACCCCTTATGGGGTGAGGGAGTCCTGTTCCTGCCTTACCCCTTAGGGGGTGAGGTAATGTGTGCTAGATATGGGCTAGTGCCTGTTCCAGTGCAGTGTTCCTTAGGGAGTGAGGGCAGCCTGCTTTGCTTACCACTTAGGAAGTAAGGGTGGGGTTCATTCCTATCATCAGGGGTGAATATGACTCCTCCTAAGTACTGGGAGTTTTCCCTAAAGGAGGCGGAAACATATCCTGAATTCAGTCCTACGCAGGGGGGTAGGGAGAGAAGCATGCAGGGACCTGTCCTGATATGTACTGGAAAGATGTGATGCACTCAATAAAGAATCCTGTTGAAAAGTTCTTGGTGCCCTCTCTACTTCATTTTCATTCCTCCTAACAGCCTTAGCCTGAACCCATGAAGGAAAAAGACCCTGAGAGAAGATAAAGGTAAAACCCACTGATCTAACACTCTATGAGCAGGTTTATATCCTGTCAGCAAGAATGAATAGAGACACTATAGATTATAAAGTACACTAAATTACTGTACGCCCTATCTCCTGCAGCTGAGGGTGGGGCTGGGGGGGATAGACCCGTTACATGTACTGTATTTCAGAGCTTTATACACAACTGAGTACATTACATATTTTAGCAATAGTATTCTTCACCAATTCTACTAAGACACAATATACTGTAATTTTGATAATTAACTTAGACATTGCTATTTTGGAAAGACAAGACATCAACTGCAGCGCTTACACCTCTTTTGACTATTTTAGAATTGCACGTCCCATAATAATCTGTGAAACAGAGCATACTGAAAAGCACTGCACACTGCACACTGCACACTGCACACTGCATCGTTTTATTATGCTTTAATGAGATGTCAAGTCACTTTTAATACCACGTTTTTTGCGCACACACAAACACCAAAAGAACAGCATAATTATGTGGTCCAATAATTATGATTTCAATAAATACTAAATAAATATCATCTCTGACCATATGATAGGTGTATGAAATCTTTGTAAATAATCCAACCCCAAAAGTATATGGAAGAGTTTCTAAAAAAAGTATTTGAAACTTTTTTATTGGTAACATTTCTGTGTTAACAGAGATGCTACTTTTATGTGTGTCTCTAATTTTAGGTTACATTTGCATTGGCACAATGTTATTGCAGATGTTAAACTTTATACATATTTCATTACTGACATACAGCAACTGTGCTAGTAACTAGAACATAACTAAAAATAAAAAAATAAAAACTAATTTCAATGCCAACCAACTGTTTTACATTTAAAATCACATAAATCAAAATGTACAAATGTAGAAAACTGAAGTAAAAATTTAAATAAATATTTCTTAATTATGAATTTGTAATTAACAAAACTGTAGAATCCCTTCACTGCTGGAGTAATTAAAATAATGAATCTTAACTTGCATACAGAATACATTTATTAAATAAAAAATGAGTGCCAATACACAAGGCAATTTAGAAATGTTATATACATGATTATTCCCATGCAGTTGTAGTGTGTGTGTGTTTTCCTACAGGAACCTTCTAAATGATACATAGATGACCATAAGGAATCTTGTTTTTCTTATATTTTGACTTTCTTTCCCCAAACTAGCATAGAAAATAAGACGCAATTCAAAAAGTATGTTAGTAGTTTTCCTAGGATATTACAGCCAGGTATAGTAGGAGGTAGAAGTTAAGTGAACAAACTGCTCAGCTTGCTTTACTTCACCATGTACAGTACATTGTAAATCAAATATTTATAACATTGATGTATATGTATAACATCTTATTTAACCTGCTAAACAGGATGGTTTGTTTTAGTTTCTGATTTTTTTCTTGTCTTATGTTGTCACAAACGTATCTGATAATGTATATGTTTAAGAAAATGATTTCATATATAATGTATAACCCTGTTCACCTACATGTACCCATGTATTTGTAACAATGTATCTGTCATTACAACTCTGTGCTCAGGACATACTTGAAAACGAGAGGTAACGCTCAAGGTAATACTTCCTGGTAAAACATTTTATAAATAAATTATAAGTAAAATTATTCCATAACTTTCTAGTTAATTTTATATGTTGTATTTATTGTTTAAACTGTATATGTATTTACCTTGATAGACAAAGTGAAATCCTTTCGATGTCATTGGTCCAACAGATGTAAATTTAATTATAATCTGGTTACCAGAACTGAGTGGAAGCGATTCCCCTACTCAACAAAATAAATAAAACAACATTTATTAACATGTCCATATACAAAAGAAACACAACTTAACATGTCAACCAATCTGAAGAAGTCGTATTTTAAGGCCACTTGTGTCAAAGATGGTGAAAATAAATGTGAACTAGCGCTAAAGTGTAAAACACAGTGTGATATTAGTAAAAAACTTCTAATAAAGGATGGCTGCCCGGTGATACTGTCAGTACTAACAGAATAACACAAAATAAAGAAAAAAACCTGGCGCCAAATTGTCAGTGGAATGTCCTGTATTCCTCAAGGGATCCGCACACTTGCTTGACAGACCATGCAAAGAAATAAACACAAACAAACAAAGATCATAGCGCAACACTGTAGGATGAGCAGTATTGAACTAATATACACAGACAATTAAGAATCCTAGCGACAATTAAAACAACTATTTATTAAAAAGAACTATGCCAAAACTGAGGACCGCAGGTCATCTGGAACACAAAAATTGGAGCCCTACTTACAGACAGCAAGGCTTAAACTCGCATGGTAGGAACAAGTCCTAGATAGAGATGATCTCCCTGCCGGGTGTGATCTCTGCTCCACTGCGGCTCGAACTCCAATCAGTCCCTTATGATGGTAACCGGAACATCTCCGGCCGTGGAGGCTGGTGTGCGGGGTCCACAGCTCTGCACCGCGTGTAGACACACGCCTCACTGATAATTAACTTGATAATTAAGTGGTAAGGGAGAGGGATGAAGCCCTTTCCTGGCTGTTCCAGCACGTGCCGGATCTCCCGGGGCGGGTGCAGGACGCAGCGGGAGCCGGCCTCCAGCGCCTGGGCTTCATCCCTCTCCCTTACCACTTAATTATCAAGTTAATTGTCTGTGTATATTAGTTCAATACTGCTCACCCTACAGTGTTGTGCTATGTTGCGCCAGGTTTTTTTCTTCACTTGTGTCAAAGAGAACAATACTATGTCTGGGTAAAATGGATTTATGAGTATGATTTAATGAAACAAGAATTACATTAAGTTTACAGAGCACAAGCACAATGACTAAATTTCAATTATTATTGAAAACAATAATTGATTGATTTCCCTTAAATTACTGATTCTATGTCATTGGTTTATTTGTTAAAAAATAACAAGAATCTTATATACAGCTCTGTCACCAATCTAAATTATTTCCATTAAATACAAAAGGGTCATTTATAAAAAGTTTTTTTTTTTTTTTCGTTTTACACTAGGGGAAAAAATAATGTTACATTTTCAAAAACAGTTCTCCTAGAATGTAATAAGATTCTTAATTTGATCAATTTTGTGTGGCTGAAATGTAATAAAGATACAAATGGAATGTTTGCTAACCGACCCCCATGATATTTGATATGTCTGTTAAATAGTACCTGAGTGAGATCCCGAGAGAGATGATAAGAGAGACGACTGTTGAGTTGGTCCATCATAAACCTCAACTACGTCATGGAGAGTGGTCTGGAAAAACACAAACTGGCCAAAAACCACTATAGAGCAATAATCAGTAGCAGAGAAAGAAAGGGGAGAGAAAAGAGAAAAAAATCATGGTCCAATTGTATGTCCATTAATATATTTTAAAATAATTTCTAATTGCAATTAGAGTTGTTTCTAGTCTCATGGGCTCAAGAGGATTTTTTCTATAATAATGAAGAGGAGCAAAATACAATTAAAAATAGGAGGGGTCTATTTTAAAAGGTTTAGCTTTACTGATAAATGATGTAAAAACATTATGAAGATGAGTCAACACAGATTATTCATTAAACTGTGTTAGAGCCGATCAGGTGACTATTGCACCAAAGCTTCCTTATAATAACCCTCCATGTATCAAGCTACTTTTAGAAATAGTTACTTTAACACCATCTTATGCATGAGCTTATGACTTGGAAAGTGGCAAAAGAAAAAAATAGTTCAGCAAACACATGATATAATGTGGTTGATCAATTTCAGCTCCTCAGTCATTTCCCCCTCATTATTCATATTAATAATCTTGATTTACAAGTATCTTACATTTTACGCACCTACTGTATAGGCAATTATTTATTTTATTGCTATCCATGGAGACACATTTCTCAGGAGCAAGATACGTGAACCCTTGTTTCTATTCTCTGACATGATTATTGTATGTGCTCATTGGTTAAAGGTGCAATTTCACAGAAGTCTAAAACTGTTACCAATGATTTATAGGCATCCAGTTTAATGGTTGTTAATTTTTGATAATGATTCACTTTAGTGAATGATGCTTTAATGGTTCTTACTAGCAGTGACTACGTCATTGCATTGGAATATTTACAGCATTGTTAACATTATATGTATTGCCTCCAGAGACCCAAGAATACTGTGCATTGTATATTATCTGCTATTTCTTGTTAGTGGATTACAAGTATTTGGGTGTCATTCTAAAAAAGCAAATAAACATATATTGTAGTCTGAAAAACATGTACACAATGATAAAGTGTTGCTTGGATGAGTCCATGTATTGCCCTTTGTTAACCGAGAGAATTGCTTTTGTGCAGGAATCAGAAATTGCCTTTGAAGTAGATATCTGCACATGGATACACATTCCATTGAGATGCAAGAAGTGAGAGAAATTGACAAACAAAAGGTTTGTTTACTCCACACCCTGGCAATAAACATTCTTTTATTTATTCCCAAGAACTTCAAAACAAGACTTGTGTCTCCTGAATTAACATTTAGACCCCAAGGGAAACCGATGCTATTTTCCCAAGCAAGATCAAACTCCGGTATTGTTGACCTGTCCAACATTTATTGCGATCATATGATAGATCAGGCATTACTAGGTTGTTTTGTTAGGCCTGTAAGAACTATAAACCTTGTAAGGAAGTATAATTAGTACAACCGTGTGATTGTTATATTTTGTTGCTGTTCTAATACATTTCTGTTTATTTGATTGAAAATCTCTATCGTGTCAATAACTCTCATAAACCAGGGTATGCATGTGTGGATGTGTATCCTATTAGAACACATATCTACACATCTATTTCCTTAAGTAATAGTTTTGCCCATATCATTATATTAATTCTTATAAGCCAGAGGTACTTCTATAGATGGAAAACTTACAGTATATTCTATATTCTTATGTTTGGATAAGACGAGAAAAATATAGTTTTCCGAGTTAATTCTTATAAGCAGAAATACTCATATACCCTATTTCCTCGATTCTAAGACGCCATCGATTCTAAGACGCACCCTTGATTTAATAAAAAAAATTGAGGAAAAAAACTCCACTATATTAAATGTGCAGAATTTTTTTCGGGAGAGAGAGAGAGGGAGAGAGGGGGGGGGGGGAAGAGAGAGAGAGGGAGAGTTGGGGGAAGAGAGAGAGAGGGAACAGAGAGGGAAGAGAGAAAGAGAGGGGGGAAGAGAGAGAAAGAGGGGGGGAAGAGAGAGAGGGGGGGGAAGAGAGAGAGATAGAGAGGGGGGAGGAGAGAGAGAGGGGGGGGAGAAGAGATAGAGAGAGGGGGGAGAGAGAGGGAAGAGAGAGGGAAGAGAGAGAGAATGGGGGGGAAGAGAGAGATAGGGGGGGAAGAGAGAGGGAAGAGAGAGAAGAGAGAGAGAGAGGGGGGGGTGAAGAGAGAGAGGGACAGGGGGGGAAGAGAGAGGGACAGGGGGGGAAGAGAGAAAGAGAGACAGAAGGGGGAAGAGAGAGAGAGAGGGGGGGAAGAGAGAGAGAGGGGGGGGAGAGAGAGAGGGGGGAAGAGAGAGAGAGGGGGGGGAAGAGAGAGAGAGAGAGAGGGGGGAAGAGAGAGAGGGGGGGGAGAGAGGGAGAGGGGGAAGAGAGAGGGGGGAGAGAAGGGAGAGAGGGGGAGAGGAGAGAGAGAGGGGGAGAGGAGAGAGAGAGGGGGGAGAGGATAGAGAGAGGGGGGAGAGGAGAGAGGGGGGAGAGGAGAGAGGGGAGAAGAGAGAGAGAGGGGGGAGAGGAGAGAGAGGGGGGGAGAGGAGAGAGACGGGGGGAGAGGAGAGAGAGGGGGGGAGAGGAGAGAGAGGGGGGGAGAGGAGAGAGAGGGGGGGAGAGGAGAGAGAGGGGGGAGATGAGAGAGAGAGGAGGGAGAGGGGGGGAGAGAGGAGAGAGAGGGGGGGAGAGAGGAGAGAGAGGGGGGGCAGAAAGGAGAGAGAAAGAGGGGAAAGAGGGGAAAGAGGAGAGAGAGGGGGGAAAAGAGGAGAGGGGGGAGAGAGGAGAGAGAGAAGGGGGGAGGGAGGGAGAGAGGGGAGTGGGGGAATGGGGGAGAGAAGGGGGAGGGGAGAGAAAGGAGAGAAGTGGGAGAGAGATTGGAGGGAAGGGGAGAGAATGAAAGGTCACACACACACACACACATACACACACAGAGAGACACATACACACACAGAGAGACACATACATACACTGAAAGAGAAAAACACAGAGAGACAGAGACAGACACGGGGTGGGGGTGGCTTGTGGTGCCGGCAGCACAGCTGTGAGTAGCAGAGGCAGACTGAGGGAACGTGGGGCATGCAGCAGCCACACACTGCTGAATAAATCTCTCCTGTGTGGGGGCGGCACTTCCAACGAGCAGAGCGGGGGAGGAGGGGGGCTTGTGATGCATGCAGCCGAACATACACTGCTCCTTTGGGGACCAGCACTTGGAGCAGGGGGGGGGGGGTGGCTTGTGAGTAGCAGAGGCAGACAGAGGGCTTTTGGGGCATGCAGCCACACACTGCTGAATCAATCTCTCCTGTGTGGGGGCGGTAATTCCAGCAAGGGGGGGAGCGCTGGACATGCAGCCGAACATACACTGCTCCTTTGGGGACCGACACTTGGAGCAAGCTAGGGGGGAGCGCTGGACATGCAGCCGATCATACACTGCTCCTTTGGGGACCAGCACTTGGAGCAAGCTAGGGGGGAGCGCTGGACATGCAGCCGATCATACACTGCTCCTTTGGGGACCAGCACTTGGAGCAAGCTAGGGGGGAGCGCTGGACATGCAGCCGATCATACACTGCTCCTTTGGGGACCGGCACTTGGAGGGAGGGGGGGGGTTGGTGGCAGAGTCGCGGGGCATGCAACGGGACACACTGCTCCTCTGTGTGGGGGGGCGGGGGTGGCAGAAACGCAGGGCAAACGCTGAAAGCTGCTGTGGCTTCTGCAGCGCCCCCTGGCTGTTTTTTTTGTCAGTTTTTTTGAGTACATCGAATCTAGGACGCAGTCCCTATTTCAGACACGTGAAAAAGGGAAAAAAAGTGCGTCTTAGAATCGAGGAAATACGGTAGATGGATACATTATAAATACATCTATATTTCTATTTCTGGATAAGGCTAGACATTATCGGTAACATCTTTTATTATTTTACTACGTACAAAAAATTACAAACACAGCTACTCACCCTTCTTTCTCTAATTCTAGCATAAAAATGTATTTGTCACTTAGCAAATTTTAAATAAAAAATGACTTAATTGACTTTAGAAACATAAGAGTTCCTAAAAATGGCCTGAATATCTACCAAAACTTTAGGAAAATGTTTAGAAATTATATACCAGTGTCTTGACCTGAAGGTCCTTCTCTTTAAACAAAAGACCTTCAACAAATCGACCATACCTTGTTGACTTTGTATTCTGTCCACTCCCAGACCATTTAACTTGTAAACTAACAGAGGAGAACACTCCAATGCAATTTTTTGTATAACTATTTTACCAGGCGAAAAATATACATTGAGCGCTACGTCTAGTTTTCAAGTATGTCCAATGCTATTGGTTTCCCTTCTGGTATGTAGAAGAAGTTTCAGGGCTTTTCCTGTATGCATCTATAATTATTGTAGCACTCCAGGTCTAGTTTTGGAGCTTCATTCTAAAGATCAAGATTTACCAAGTCAGCTGCATTACGTTACACTAGAATATTACCAGTATCTGACATGTTGTGATACTCCAGGCAGCAACTTCACCGTTTTTTTTTTTTTTAATACGGTTGGAACCAGGAAATCTTTTGGCACTGAATCACAGTATTTTCAGGTCCAAAGATCTCCCGACTGCTGATACTTTGTTTTTTTTTCTAGAGAATTTAATTGGCTAGCCAACAGGAAGCTGCAACATATGAGAAAAATACCAGTACTGGAGGATCCAGTTTGTTTTCAATTACAGTAGCTGTGGGCATTGGTGCTTTCAGTGCATTCATTTAATGTTGAACAAGAGGCCAAAGTGATCTGGGTCTGAAGTCACAGACCATTCCATAACAAGTTTGCTATTAATAAGTCAGACTTTTTTTAAATTCTATATTCTCACTTTCTTATACCATGAAATGACTGAAGCCTAAGATGATGGCAAACCCATTTCCAAAGTGGACAAATGATACACACCTTTAAATGCATAAAGTATAGATTGCAAAGCAAATGAGTTGGAGAATACATTCTGTTATGTTGAATATTAGTACTATACATTTCTTTGTTATTCTTTTTGCATTTTTTATTATTGTGGACATCATTGTACTTACACACTATGCTGTTATGTAACGTGCTGTTGTGTAATGGTAGGTCCTTATCGATTCTACATACACCCTTTGCTTTTCAAAGTTACCAACTTTACGGCTGGAATGCAAATATCAGCAGAACTTAAGGATTACCGAAATGTCACTGCCAAAAGCAGCTCTCTTTTTTTAAACCCTTCTCTCTTAGCTGTTACTAACTTCCTTTCATGTTTCTCTTTATTTTTTACATTTTCTTCTCTTGCCCCCTCCCTTTTGCTTTACAATCATTGTCCTAAAGATGAAATGCTGAGGGTTGGCTACCCTACTGCCTGTATTTTTAGGAGACTCACAGTCATCTCAGAGCTGGGTGCAATGTTTTTCAGAAACTACTGTTGGGAAAGTAAGAGACTAGGTGAAGGTTCATCTGTCTTTAATGTCCATGTTTGTGAGTTAAACGCATATTGTAAAAAAAATATATATTTTCCTTAAACCCGTAAAGTTTGCACTAAAGTTGGCAATCCCTTATAATTAATTGTTTGTTTTTTTTTGCTTGACTTTATTTTAAAATCCCTGTGCTAAGATTTTTTTTTCTTATTATTCTTTAGGAAATTTGTGAACATCACTAATATCAAGGTGACCCACTCAGTGATGTAGAAAAAGCTTCATATTTTAAATATTTACCATGCCGTTACGGGATCACTCCCCCCTGGTGAATGTTTAAAATATGAAGATTTATTCTGACCAATGAGTAGGTCACCTTGTCATTGGAGATCAGATTTACCATAACATAACTGTATAGTTTGAATTTAACCAGTTTAATGCATTCGAGACCCTTCATGCTTTGAATTTCGTAAGCAAATGTAAGTTCCTTAAGTTTAAACATTAGTGTCACATTTATATTATAGTTGCTAGCTTCTAAAATAAGTAACAGGGATATTTTCCTATAGTATATAGCATTCTAGAAAAGGATGTCCCAATAGTTTGATACATTACTCTTCTTAGCTGTCCTGTGTCCTACCTTAGTAAAATAATCAGTATTTATTATTTCATGTCTATTCTGCTTCTGAAAACCTTCAGTACTTTCTTATCTTAAGTGTATTCTTGTTGATCTTATTCTCAATATGCCTAGAAGTTAGTGCTTGTCCTTTGTGGCTATTTGATACCCCGTTAACTCTTTGGATGGCCTTCTGATGTTCACTGATCATGAGTGCCAGCACTCAGTGAATATTAGCAAATGTTTGCTGACGTTTCTGTATAGTGGGTGTCATATGGCTAACGTCCCAACCATTTGATTGCTAAGGACCGACCATTTGATTGTGACTTGCTGAAAGCTCTGTGACACCCTGATGCTGCAGCCCTGCTGACACTGAAAGGGTTAAGCTCATTCTTATGAGTTTTAACCACCACAATTAAGTACTGTATGAAGCTATGACCTCGGATCAGTTTCATCCCTATGGTTTACATCTTCCCTGTTCATACTTTATACTTTATAATCCTCTCACACTTTTCACATTCTGTCTGTCCATTTCAAATGGAAAACAAATATTTACATTGTTTCTGTGAGAAATTAAGTAATATTTTTTCAGGCCAAGGTTGCTGTACATAGAGAAAATACACATTCTATCTGCATAGTAAACAAAATGGAATTAATATGAAAACCATATCACCTACTCAGAAGATCCAAAAAATAAACACGTTTATAATATCAAATAAAACAAGCGGCTAGATAAAAAAACAAAAGAATGTAATGTATTCTGATTTGCTAGCACTATTGTGAGAATGATTTAATGCAAAATATAATTGTAGTTTGTGTATATAAATTAAAGAAACAGAAATTGTTGACTGTATTCGTTATCTATCTTGCACATTTTGTTTCTTCTTTGCTTGATTTAACTATACAGTATACTGTAATCTGTTTCATTTTACAGAGTTTTGTTATGCTATGTCAAAAAAATAAAACATACTTAGTACACAGTGTGTATTTTGTTGCGGGCTCCTTCATTATACCTTTTGAAGATCTTATCATACCCTTTTCACCAGATTTGCTGCAATATTGCCTCGAATAAATTTTGGCTCCCGACCAACCAATTAAGTAGAGGACCCATTTGCAATATACCCTTAAATACATGAAGCTATACTCTATACAGTGAGATGACATAAACCTCAGAACAGACAAGAGATACCTGGGAAATATGTAAGATGAACATGAGACGAGCAGAGTTTTGGATAGATTGCAAAGGAGAACGTTGCGAAGCCATGAGACCTATTAGTTGCAGGTTACAATAATCCAGGTGGGAAATAAGAACATTCATTAGAATGACAGAGAGTGAAAGAGGAAGAATTTTGGCAATGTTATGGAAGAGGAAGCGACAGTTTCTAGCCAAAGCATAAGTGGAGAAAGGGAGGAGTCAAGTGCCACAACCAGGCAACGTGCTTTGGCGACGGGACAGATGGTGGTTGTGATGTGATATGATGGAAAAAGGGGATATTGGGCCAGGCTTAGGAGGAATTATGAGGACCTCAGGTTTAGACATGATGTTTATGTTTGAGTCAGTAAAGCAGCATCCACAAATATAACCAAAAGGCAATCAAAGACACTTGTCTGGACTGAAGGTGTATGGATAGGGGTGTTGAAAGAGTTTATAAGGTAACCAAGTAGTAATGTACAGTATATAGAGAGAAGAGGAACACAGTCTTGGGGTCAGAAGCAGATTTGGAAATCTGCCACCCAATGGCACATACAGTCGCCGTGTCGGCCGCCATCTTGCTGGTGCCCTCTATCTCCTTTGGAATACCAGAGTTAAATGACGCTGGCCTCACATTGCCATGGGAACAAGAAGCTGTGTGATGTCACGTTGGAACATCCGCGGTGTTAATTGATGCTGGTTTCCAAAGGAGATAGAGAGCAGCAGCAAGGCATGTGTCCTGTGGCAGGACTGTCAGGAATCGGCGTTCTCCTCGCTTCCCACACAAAGCACTCCCTCTCCGCAAGGAGTCCCTGGACACACAAAATAATCCTGCCTTACCGGTCTCCACGGATCCTCGCCCCTGCCGCCGTCAAGGGATCACTCCCCTCGGCGTTTCCTCTGCTCAGCGCCGGGCGCACCCACGCCCTCCTACACGCATGTCAGCCCCAGACGTTATGTGCAGGCATTCTCAGTTTACAGAACACATGCCTAACAGAGCACTTTTAACCACTGCTTCTGCAGTGAGGCGTCACCCCCAAGCATCACACAGTTCAAGGCAAATCAGTGATTACAATCAGCTGGGCTGTAACACCTCTCTCCTATCAGGGAGGACTCCTTGCAGTCCTCCAGGCCTGCCCCCTTTTCCCATTGGCCTGCCCAGCTTTATTATGCCTGTGCTTCCCATCACTCGTCACTCGACATAGTTCTGTATGGAAGCATTTGACTATTCTCTCAGTGACTCCTCAGGTATTGACGCGGATTGGACGACTACCCCCTCTGGCTCTCGACTTTGGCTCTACTTGGACTTCGTGACTTCTGGCATCCCTGACCTTGGCAACGGCAATAACTACTCCTTCTCTACTACCGGTACCGGCAAGTATTGTCTTCACTACTATACCTGGCCTGGAAACAATAACACCTCACTCCGGACACCCTCCCTTTGCTGCAGGTGCGTGTATCCCTATGTCCCACCTCAGCACAGGGGACGGGTCTGGTCTGTGGGCAGCACTGGCGTAACATTATGTTGAGCCCACAAGATGCAGACCAGACCGAACTACAGCAGTTTCTCTCTAATCTGCTTCAGCAAAACCAGGCCATGGCGGATCAAATTGTGGCACTTACACGCCAGGTCGCAGTACTCTCAGGCAGGGTACCGACCGCGACCCCGCCAGATGTAAGCCCCCACTCCGCAAGCGCAGTTAGCAGCTCAGATGTAAGGATTCCTCCTCCCAAGCCTTATGCAGGTGAACCGCAAGATTGTAGGGGTTTCCTAAACCAGTGTGAGGTGCAGTTTGAAATGGCCCCCCATCTCTACAATACTGATCGCAAGAAAGTAGCCTACATTTATATCCTCCTCACTGGCAGCGCCCTGGCTTGGGCTTCCCCGGTTTGGGAGCGACGTTCTGACCTTACCCAAGATTAACAAAGCAGGGGTTGGCTGCCGCTCTCCATAAATTGGAATAAAATATATTACTGGGAGAGAATAATAGGGTGCATACGGGACATATAGTCAAGTTAAGAGGGGTGGTGGGTCACAGAGGTGGCCTAAAAGATTCCTATTTGCACTCGCTAGACCAGTTAGTTAGGCTAGGAAAAATTCAATCCTTGGAGATAGCTCCATAGCCATACATGTACAATTATAAAATCACATTTATTAAACATATATACAAAAGACTTAATGTCTAAAATTCCACTATGTGGTTTCTGGAAACACAGAGAGAGCACCGGGGTAGTGCAGTGTTGCTATGAGAGTGATTCAAATTGTGGGAGACTGTTGTTTAGTATACTGTCGTATTGGTTCTGCTGATGTTCCCATCATAATCCCATATTAGTATCATAAAGGTATATAACCTGTATAGTGGGTTGGGATCACAGCGTGGGAGGGTTACTAGGTAGTTATGGCTAATAGCCGTGTAAGGTGGGGCTATGTATTTCAGGGTAATGTCCCTATATGTCAGGTAATGTCTAGACAGAATAGTTTAGGGACCCCTATATACTGTCCCTCTACCTTCCTAGAGTCAGGTGCCTGGTGTGCCTGATGTATGCGCCCCACTAGGCAAAACCGATAGTAGTCTGGGCGTCACTACATATAGTATGGCTCCGTTTTTAGTTAAGAAGCCAGTGCTGTTATTGGTGCTGTCTAAATGCATGCACCAGTATGTCTGTAGCGCGCTCCCTTTAGCTGTTCATACGACCTGTCCGCCTGAAAAATCTCTCAGCTTCCCGCTTTGTGTTCCTCCGCGACTCCAGATGACGTCACCGGAAGTGCGTCATCACGTACCAACGCACGTTTCACGCTCGTAGGCGCTTCGTCAGGGTAATGGGAGTGACGTCACTAGTCTCCTCCCTACTCTAAGTACTGGTTGGTTGGGGGCGTGTAGCATTTCCCAACCAATCCCAGGGTTGTATGGATAGGAGGACAGCTGTAAATAATCCCCGTTAAGGGGTATGTGTAATGTGCGTCCGGCTATCAGTGATTCATATTACCTTGGTAACGTATCCGAATCAGTGCATGGAGTGTTGTGTACTCTCATAAGGGGCAGAAATGATTGTACATAATCAGCACAGGATGTATAGCGCGTGTGATATGGCAAAGTCATATGAGGGGTGTATAAATACTGCGAATTGGTCTGCCTTTGATATCAGTTTGAATGAATGTATATGGTATGGGGTAGTCCAAGATGTTATTGATCATCGTCTAGGATGATTGTCAGCAATGGGTACCTCAGATGGTATTCCTTTATCTTACATCCAGGTATATATGTGTGAGGTGTAGGAGTGTTAGCTTCTGCTAAGGTCCGCCTCTAAAGTCAATACGGACTTAGAGGAGTTTAGGACTCTATTTAACTGCCCATTGTCTTGTTCTCTCATTGTTCGTATCTTGGGGGTGGATGTAAGAACCCCATCCCTATACGGTCAAAGAATATATTGGATCCGTGGTCTCTACAGATTATCCCCATCATTCTGGGGGGTAGGGGTTGGTACACGGTGTTGTTGATCATCATCTCGGTTGATCCTCAGCAATGTATTTATATACACTACCGACACACTTTATTGAAGTGTGGTCGGTACCGCAAGCCGGGAAATCTCCCGGCTTGCTAGTGGCCGCCCCTCGGCGTGCCGCGCGTCATAGACGCGCGGTCACGCGTCATCGGGAGCGTGCGCCCCCTGCACGCGTGTCCAGGGGCTCCCCGAGGGAGCCCTGGTGTCCCGCGATCGCGGGACAGCGGCAGGGGGTTCCGGGGGACCCGGCGGACCCGGCAGCGGTAGGGAGAGCGCCCCGATCGGAGGGCGCTCTTCCGCTGCTTCGGCGTGCGCCCGTCACACTCGGGCGCGCGCCAGGCTACTGCTGCGGCACAGAACGGGCAAATGCTCGAATAAACTGTGCCGCAGCAGTACTTCAGTTAGTGGTTGTAATTGAGTACCTTATACCTAGGTATGTATGTGTAAGGTATAGGAATGTACGTTGGTACTAAGGTCCGCCTCTAAAGTCAATACGAACTTACGGAGTTTAGGACTCTATTTAACTACCCATTGTCTTGTTCACTCATTATTGATGTCTTGGGAATGGATGCAGGGACCCCATCTCTGTATAGTAAAAGTATGTTGGGTCAGTGGTTAATTATTGATTTACCCCCTCATCTTGGTTCCCTTGTCTGATCTCGTTGGTCTTTGCTTGACCTGTCACTAGGTGTCATTAATCACAGAGGCCCCATTACCATATCTTCATGTTTAACTATCACGGTGGCAGTCAAGGTATAATCCTTACAGGAATGCTGAATAAATATAGCCCTCGTTTAGGCCTCCTGGGGTCAGAGTCTGCAGTGTGAATATCCACTGACACTCACACTGCATAAGACGTCTGTCCCAGTTGCCCTTTCGCTGGCCCCAAGGTATATGCTCAATCCCACAGAAGGTGAGAAATTTGGGATCCCCATTGTGTTCGTTTAGAACATGGCGGGCGACGGGGGTGTCTTTCTTATTTCTGATGGACCCTAGATGTTCCAGGATCCTCACTTTAAGGGCCCTATGGGTCTTTCCTACATAGCGTGCCCCACACCTGCACGTGATGAGGTATACAACCCCTTCTGTCAGACAGTTGATGTGGCTCTTTATGGTATAGTCACTGCTTACAGGTTTGCAGATATTTCTAGTTACTTGCATAAAGGGACAGGCCTTGCACCGGCCACATGGGTATGACCCCATGGGTATCCTGTCTCCTAACCATGTCCTAGGTTTAGTGTCCTTGTAGTGACTATGTACTAATCTGTCTTTTAAGTTACGTGCCCTCCTACATGTCATTGTTGGGGTGTCTTTGAGGACCTTTTTCAAGTCAACATCATCCGTTAGGATATGCCAGTATTTGCTAAATATCTTTCGCAGATCCTGCCACTGGTTATTATATGTCCCGATGTACCGTATGGTTTTGCCAGTCTGTGTTTGTGGATGTTGTCTGTCTACCAATAGCTGTGCTCGTGGTGTATTGATAGCCCGTTTTTTGGCTTTGCGTATGTTGTTTTTTGAGTAGCCTCGGTTGATAAATCTAGCAGTCATATCATCAGCTTGTTTATTGAATTCCTCTACAGTTGAACAGTTCCTTCTTAATCTAAGGAACTGTCCCGTAGGGATGTTGTGGATGATATGTTTCGGGTGATGGCTCTCAGCCCTTAGGAGACTGTTAGTCGATGTTTCTTTCCTATATATGGTTGTGGTGAGTTTCCCATCTTTCTGTTTACTGATTGTCAGGTCAAGGAAGTTCAGGGTTGTGTCGTCCATGTTTAGAGTAAGTCTTAGGTTGTGGTTATTGTCATTTAACTTCTCAATGAATTGTTTGAGGAGCGGTGGGGGGCCTTTCCATAGGAGGATGACGTCGTCAATATAGCGCCCCCACCAGTCCACATACCTCGTGTATTCTTCCATGGCCTCGCTGAAGACCACTGTTTCCTCCCACCAGCCTAAATATAAATTGGCGTAGGTGGGGGCACATGTGGTCCCCATAGCGGTGCCCTGGATTTGGTGATAGAATCTTTTGTCAAAGATAAAGTAGTTTTTTGTGAGTACAAAATCCAATAACTGGATTACAAATTCATTGTGTTTTTTGAAGTTATTACCTCGTTGTTTAAGAAAGTGTGTTACAGCTTTCAATCCAACAACGTGAGGGATACTTGTGTAGAGTCCCTCAACATCTAGACCTACAAGTAGTGTGTCTGCACTGACAACCACATCCTCAAGACGTAAAAGTACGTCTTTGGTATCCCTTAGGTACGACGGTAGGGAGTTCACAAATGGTCTCAGAATCACGTCTAGATATTTGCTAGCACACGCCGTCAGGCTGTCAATACCCGATACTATTGGTCTCCCTGGCGGCGGTAGTTTAAGTTTATGTAGCTTAGGTAGGTGATAGAACGTGGCAATCTGAGGATTCTTTACCATAATGTACTCCTGCTCTTTTTTGGAGATAACTTTCTCGTCTACACCCTCACTCAGTATTTTCATGAGTTGTGTTTTGAACACTATTGTTGGGTCTTCCTGAAGTACCCTATAACTCGCTTGATCTGAGAGCAGTCTTTTACATTCGGCCGCATAGTCCTCCTTATTAAGAAGGACTATGTTGCCGCCCTTGTCAGAGGGTTTAATCTCGATCAAGGGGTCTTTCTCCAGATCTGCTAGTGCAAGGCGTTGTGGGTGCGTAAGGTTTTGTCTATGGTTAGTTTTACTCAGCTGTAGGATATCGGTCGTTACCAGTTTCACGAACACATCCACATTTGAGCAAGACTCTGAGGGAGGTGTAAAAGTGGATTGTGTCTTGAGGTCTGTGAATGGACCCTCACCATACGGTCTACTGGAGACTTCCTCTAGATCATTCAACGTCTCTAAATTGTCTAGGTCATCGTCTGTCAAGTCTTCTTTGCCATATCACACGCGCTATACATCCTGTGCTGATTATGTACAATCATTTCTGCCCCTTATGAGAGTACACAACACTCCATGCACTGATTCGGATACGTTACCAAGGTAATATGAATCACTGATAGCCGGACGCACATTACACATACCCCTTAACGGGGATTATTTACAGCTGTCCTCCTATCCATACAACCCTGGGATTGGTTGGGAAATGCTACACGCCCCCAACCAACCAGTACTTAGAGTAGGGAGGAGACTAGTGACGTCACTCCCATTACCCTGACGAAGCGCCTACGAGCGTGAAACGTGCGTTGGTACGTGATGACGCACTTCCGGTGACGTCATCTGGAGTCGCGGAGGAACACAAAGCGGGAAGCTGAGAGATTTTTCAGGCGGACAGGTCGTATGAACAGCTAAAGGGAGCGCGCTACAGACATACTGGTGCATGCATTTAGACAGCACCAATAACAGCACTGGCTTCTTAACTAAAAACGGAGCCATACTATATGTAGTGACGCCCAGACTACTATCGGTTTTGCCTAGTGGGGCGCATACATCAGGCACACCAGGCACCTGACTCTAGGAAGGTAGAGGGACAGTATATAGGGGTCCCTAAACTATTCTGTCTAGACATTACCTGACATATAGGGACATTACCCTGAAATACATAGCCCCACCTTACACGGCTATTAGCCATAACTACCTAGTAACCCTCCCACGCTGTGATCCCAACCCACTATACAGGTTATATACCTTTATGATACTAATATGGGATTATGATGGGAACATCAGCAGAACCAATACGACAGTATACTAAACAACAGTCTCCCACAATTTGAATCACTCTCATAGCAACACTGCACTACCCCGGTGCTCTCTCTGTGTTTCCAGAAACCACATAGTGGAATTTTAGACATTAAGTCTTTTGTATATATGTTTAATAAATGTGATTTTATAATTGTACATGTATGGCTATGGAGCTATCTCCAAGGATTGAATTTTTCCTAGCCTAACTAACTGGTCTAGCGAGTGCAAATAGGAATCTTTTAGGCCACCTCTGTGACCCACCACCCCTCTTAACTTACCCAAGATTACCCAGCATTTAAAGCCGAGTTTCAACGGGTATTCGATTCCCCCGCTCGTCGGGAGATGGCATCTGTTTCTCTCCTCCAGATCACGCAGGGACGGCGGACGGTGACGTAGTATGCTGTGGAATTCCGGACTCTAGCAGCCGAGACTAACTGGGGACAAGAGGCTCTCGTCTCCGTATTCTGGCAAGGCCTGGCAGATCCCATCAAGGACGAACTCTCTCGCCAATCCAGGCCGGATCAACTGGAGGTCCTGATTGATTTGGCCATCCGAGTGGATCAACGCATCCAGGTACGCCGCTCAGAGCGTCAGCGCGCTTGCTTCCATAATTTTCAAGTTCCGTTCTCCAGTACTTTCAGCAGCACTCCTGCTCCCTCAAGTGCTACCACACCTCTTCGTCCTGCACCGGAGTTGCCAGAGGCAATGCAATTGGGGGTACAACGCATCCGCACACCGATACGGCAGTTCCGCCACGCCGGGGGATTGTGTTTCTACTGCGGATCCATGGAACATCGGGTTCATGAGTGTCCATTGTGTCCGGGAAACGGGAACACCCAGTGAGTACAGAGGGGCTCTCTCTGGGTTTAATGTCTCCACGTCCCCTTCTTAAAGGTGAACTCCCTAAGAAACTTACATTTCCAGTCTTCCTGTCAGGCGATAAGTTCAAGACTTCTACCGCCGCTTTCATTGACTCCGGAGCTGGAGGAAACTTCGTGGATCTAGAATTCGCCAGGGTTAACCACATACCACTAGTGAGAAAGAAGGTTCCCATCGCACTCGTCGGTATCGATGGACGTCCTCTTACCCCGGCCCACATCTCCTTAGAGACGGCTCCCTTGCTTCTGTCTGCACATCTACACAAGGAGACCTTAGTTCTCGATGCCATTCACGCTCCTGGGATACCCATCACCCTTGGTCTTCCTTGGCTACAGCTTAACAATCCTCTCATTGACTGGACTTCCTCCGCTCCCATTTCCTGGAGGCCGAGGTCAGGTGAGACTCATCAACTGCTGGTCAATACCTCTGTTCCTGAAGTTATTCTACCTTCCGTTTACCATCAATTCCGGGACGTTTTCAATAAGGTACAGTCAGACCTCTTGCCGCCACACAGGACTTACGATTGTCCAATCGATGTAGTTCCTGGTTACTCCCTACCCAAGACCAAGACCTACCCCTTGTCATTACCAGAATCTCACGCTATGGATGAATATATCCAGGAGAATCTCAAGAAAGGCTTTATTCGTCACTCCAATTCCCCAGCAGGGGCTGGGTTTTTCTTCGTCAAGAAAAAGGATGGGTCGTTGAGGCCTTGCATTGACTACAGGGGTTTAAACCACATCACTATTAAAAATCGTTACCCCCTTCCCCTTATTACCGAACTGTTCGATAAATTACAGGGGGCCAAGATTTTTTCCAAGTTGGATCTACGTGGTGCCTATAACCTGGTGCGCATCAGGAAGGGGGATGAATGGAAGACGGCCTTCAACACGCGTAGTGGACACTACGAATATCTGGTAATGCCTTTCGGCTTATGTAATGCTCCCGCAGTCTTCCAGGATTTCATCAACGACGTCTTTCGTAAGGTACTCAATATTTTTGTTTTTGTATACTTGGATGATATCCTGATTTTTTCCAAAGATCTCAAGGACCATATACGCCACACCTCCTACGTCCTTTCCCGTCTCCGTGAACACCATTTACAGTATACGCTAAACTGGAGAAGTGCACCTTTCATACGACTTCTACTCCGTTCCTGGGTTAAATAATTTCCGATGAGGGGTTTATGATGGACTCCGGTAAACTTCAAGCGGTCACTGAATGGCCAAGACCCAATTCTCTCAAGGCCATACAACGTTTTTTAGGCTTCGCTAATTATTATCGTAAGTTTATACGGAGTTTTTCCACCATTGTGGCACCCCTTACTGCGCTCACCAAAAAAGGAGCTGATCCTTCTGCTTGGTCATCTGAGGCCATCTCCGCCTTCGAGACACTCAAGGAAGCCTTTATATCCGCATCTATTCTCCGTCATCCCGACATTGAACTTCCCTTTGTACTGGAGGTCGATGCTTTTGATTGCGCGCTGGTGCCGTTCTGTCTCAGAGACCCACGTCCCAAGATAAGTTACATCCCTGTGCATATTTTTCCAAGAAATTCTCGTCTGCCGAGAGGAACTATGACGTGGGTAACAGGGAACTTCTGGCCGTGAAGATGGCTCTTCAAGAGTGGAGACACCTGCTGGAGGGGTCGAAAGAGCCGTTTACTATTCTCACGGACCATAAGAACCTTCTTTACATAGAGAATGCTCGACGTCTTGGTCCACGACAGGCTCGTTGGGCTCTTTTTTTTTCTCGATTCGATTTTCACCTGTCCTATATCCCCGGGACCAAGAACGTAAAGGCAGACGCACTCTCCCGAATACATTCTTCTGAGGAGAGGCCAGAGGAATCGTTGGAGACTATCCTTCCACATGAGAGGATTCTCGCCACGTCTACTTTCAAGAATCTTGACAAGATTTTGCACTCCCAGAGACGCATTCCCAAGGACTTGGTTGTTCCCGACAACAAACTCTTTGTACCATCCAAATTTGTTCCAGAAGTCCTGTCTTGGGGTCACTCCTCTAAATCTGCAGGTCATCCAGGTTTTAAGAAGACTACTGATCTTATTCGTCGGAATTTCTGGTGGCCAAGGATGTCTCAAGATATTCTGGAATTTACCCGCGCATGCCCCACGTGCGCTCAAAGCAAGACTCTCCGTCAAAAGCCTCAGGGTTTTCTGTTACCCCTTCCAGTTCCTGACCGCCCCTGGGCCCACATTTCTATGGACTTCATCGTGGAGTTGCCCAGGTCCCGAGGAATGAACACTATCTTGGTCGTCGTGGACAGGTTCTCGAAGATGTCCCATTTCATTCCACTTAAAGGATTACCTACCTCCCCCGCCCTTGCTGATATCTTTACGGAGCAGATTTTCCGGATTCATGGGATTCCTTCGTCCATTGTTTCTGACAGAGGTTCTCAGTTCGTATCCAAATTTTGGAGAGCTTTCACGAAGAGATTGGGCATCTCTTCTTCCTTCTCTTCCGCCTATCATCCTCAGTCCAATGGACAAACGGAGAGAATCAATCAATCCCTGGAGAAGTACCTGAGATGTTTTATATCCGATTTCCAGGATGATTGGGCTCAACTCCTCTCTTGGGCAGAGTATGCCGTCAATTCTGCAAAAAACGAGTCCACCCGGGAGTCTCCCTTCTTTATAAATTATGGGTTCCATCCTCCCTGTCTTCCCATCCCCAACATTCTTTCTGGAGTACCAGCCGTAGATGAACGCATTTCTGCCCTCCAAACCGCATGGTCCAGGATTCAGTCTACCCTTCTCAACTCCTCCCGCAGATCGAAACTACAGGCCGATCGTCGTCGTCGTTCGGTGCCCAGTTACAAACCAGGGGATTTGGTATGGCTCTCCTCTAGGAATATCCACCTCAAGGTACCATCTCCTAAACTGGCATCTAAATTCCTCGGTCCCTTCCCTATTTGTGAACAAATCAATCCTGTGGCATTCCGGCTCCAACTACCTCCCAGTATGAAGATTCCCAATGTCTTCCATGTGTCCCTCTTAAAACCATTTATCTCCAGTCACTTCTTTCCGGATCAGACTCGTAAACCGGATCCCATTACTGTACAAAATAACGAGGAATACGAAGTTCACTCTCTTTTGGATTCTCGCCTATCCAGGGGTCAGCTTCAGTTCTTGGTGCAGTGGAAGGGCTTTGGCCCTGAAGAGAGATCCTGGGTACCTTCAAAGGACATTTATGCCCCGGCCCTTCTTAAGTCCTTCAGGAAAAAGTTTCCAGAGAAACCGTTCTTGGACCGTCCTGAAGCCGTTCCTGTAGAGGGGGGTACTGTCAGGAATCGGCGTTCTCCTCGCTTCCCACACAAAGCACTCCCTCTCCGCAAGGAGTCCCTGGACACACAAAATAATATTGCCTCCACGGATCCTCGCCCCTGCCGCCGTCGCGGGATCACTCCCCTTGGCGTTTCCTCTGCTCAGCGCCGGGCGCGCCCACGCCCTCCTACACGCACGCAAGCCCCAGACATTATGTGCAGGAATTCTCAGTTTACAGAACACACGCCTAACAGAGCACTTTTAACCACTGCTTCTGCAGTGAGGCGTCACCCCCAAGCATCACACAGTTCAAGGCAAATCAGTGATTACAATCAGCTGGGCTGTAACACCTCTCTCCTGTCAGGGAGGACTCCTTGCAGTCCTCCAGGCCTGCCCCCTTTTCCCATTGGCCTGCCCAGCTTTATTATGCCTGTGCTTCCCATCACTCGTCGCTCGACATAGTTCTGTATGGAAGCATTTGACTATTCTCTCAGTGACTCCTCAGGTATTGACGTGGATTGGACGACTACCCCCTCTGGCTCTCGACTTTGGCTCTACTTGGACTTCGTGACTTCTGGCATCCCTGACCTTGGCAACGGCAATAACTACTCCTTCTCTACTACTGGTACCGGCAAGTATTGTCTTCACTACTATACCTGGCCTGGCAACAATAACATCACACTCCGGACACGCTCCCTTTGCTGCGGGTGCGTGTATCCCTACGTCCCACCTCAGCACAGGGGACGGGTCTGGTCTGCGGGCACATGTAAGTGCATTCACATTTAGTCTGATAGGCCCAAGGGCATGGCAAATGTATATGCTGGTGGACATATCAACAGGGGATGGAGACCTGTTGGCAAAAGAGATGCAAAAGGACCATTGGATGACATATGAGGAGAACCTGGATAGAGCTTTGCCATGGATACAAATACAGTAGAGTGTAAAATCTTAATGAGAATAGAGTGGTCAACTCTCTTGAAAGCAGCATAGAGATCAAGTAGAATTAACAGGAACATATATTTATATTTTGCATTATAAGCTATAGAGAGTAGAGATTTGTAAAACTTGTATTTAACTTTGAGAGCGATTTTGGCATATTTAATAATATTGATACATTTTCATAAACATGGCAAATATGTTTTACAATATAATGACTGTACATTGGGAAATTGCTGATGTACGACAAATCAGTTATTTTTTTCACTGATCATTGGCTTACGAAAGTAGTCGTAGTGTTATTTATTGGGTTACAAATGTAACAAAATTACAAAATTAAGCGTCGTTAAGCACAGGTTACAAAATTCTAAATAGTCAATTGAAAAATGTCAAATTGCACCTTAACCATATTGATGAATGAATTATTCAAATATTTACACTCAGACCATCAGAATGTGTACTGAATTTGGAGAGATATTGTACACTAATCTCCGATACGGAGTATCATATACGGAATCTGGTATTATGTACAATTGAATACAATGGCAATCAACGTGAGATCAATTTGCTATACTCAACAATGGAGCTTAGTAGATCTCGATACATAGTATATTTTAGTTACTATCCAGTTTGCTTCTCTACCTGGCAAAGATTCAGTTAGATTACAGTATTTGACTGTTTCCAAATATTGCGCTATTTACCATACAGTACGTTTCATTGTTGTAAATATTTAGTTTAGAAGTGAAACAAATATTCATATATTATTTGTATTCAATAATTGCTACACAATACAACAAATTGAACAAATTAATTATAATTTTCTTAGTAAGTAAGCAGCCTGCTATAGGATAGAAAGTATGCACTTGGGTTCTTCTATTTCTACTATAAATAACACAGTAATAAAGAAGCAAAAGGTTTTACAATGGCTTATCCATTTTAGTGGTCAATTAGTTCTGCAACAAACTGAACTCAAATCAGAAAATAAGTGCATTGCTACAGTTAAATCAATAGGAGAGCAAAAGGAAAGATAGCTATTAATGTAAATGTAGCATGACAGCTACATATATTCACATTTCAGCAAAGTAAATTGGACAGTAAAGTAATTTAAAAGTGCTATACTGCAGATTTACAATCTAGCCTTAACTAAAAATAAGAAACCAAGAAAAGGAGGAAACAAATGAAATATAGTGTAATCTTTTTTTAAATGGCCTTTGGTTTGCACAAATAAGTATACATAATATCAGTACATAAAAACATATTTTATCAATTGTATTACACAGTAGTGTGTAGCAGACCCATCACCAATGATGTGGTTTTACAAGACATTATACATTATGTTACCAGAAAATAAATAATAAGGGGCATGAAATGGAAAAAAAATGAACTTTAGATTAATCTAAATGATGCAGTCTTTATTTTTTAAACAAATACACTAAATGAGTGTGTTTGTATGGATGATCATTATATAGCAAGAAACACTGGCTGTCTTCAAAAACAACTTTATTTTTTAATTGTTTTGCATGTCAACTTTATTTAAATACATAAAAAATGCTATAAAAAATAAGTCATATTCTGCAAATTCCTTCATCAATGATTTCCCATTGCAAAAGTAAAACACACGGATTAGACTTGGATTCGAAATCAATGGGATTTTCACCATTTCTCAAATTGGGAAAAGAGGTTCAAGTCAGAAAACCTCACTGCTTGCTGAAACAGTACAATGAAAAATGACTGGTGGTATGGTACGTAGTATCTTCAGAAAATGAATGTACAAATAACATTTGTAGAATAATAAAATATTTGAAAAAGGCAAAACAAGTTCAAACTGAATCTGCATTTTATTACAGTTGCAGCCTGCATTTATATATATATATGTATATATATATAAATATATATATAAAGATTAGTGTATCTCGAAAGCTCGCACAAATAAAAGCATTTCGTTAGCCACAGACAAGCACAGCTAACATTCCAAGAGACACTGTTGTTAAGTATACCCTTTGCTTGCTTCATTCATTGTAACATTGCCGGAAGAAGAGATCAGTGTATCTCGAAAGCTCGCACAAATAAAAGCATTTCGTTAGCCACAGAACGGTATTGTCTATTTATTTTTTGATTATTGAAGCTCAGCTAACACGGTACTGATATGTATGTATGTATGTATGTATGTCACAATTATTAAGGTTATGGTGGGTAAAAAAAGTGACAAAAGCCCTCCACAGTAAAGCATATAGCAACTGTAAATATTACTGTATGCTCATTTGCATGTCTTAGACAGGTCTGCAACCCTGTCTTTCCCCATTATCGCCCAGCACACATCGTTTCCACAGCAGCAAGGGATTCTGGGAAATGACAGGCAAATGAGCACACAGAGCCACATTTTGTCTCAAGCTCGTATTACACAAGCTAATCCTCAAGCCAATGCATACTGTTTTAAACACAGCTTTTAGACAGATGCTGGGATGAGATGCATTAAGGTTTTGGTGGGTTTTGTCACTTTTTTTTACCCACCATAACCTTAATAATTGTGGTGAATACCTAGTCTAGTCTCAAACCAGCTTAGCCAGAACAACCAACCTCACACTGATGATACCCATCAACGTTGAAACATATCTGTGAGTGGGTTTACTGGCTTTGCATCTCATCCCAGCCTCTGTCTAAAAGCTGTGTTTAACCTTTTGCGGTCCAATTAATTTTCATTAAGTGCGCCAGTAGGTCTAATTTAATTTTCAGGGAAAAAAAACACATACAGCTTTTTTTGTTTTTTTTGCACACTCTCAGCACACACTCACAGCACACTGTGCACACTACACTCACTGTGCACACAACATGCGCTGCCGACACAACACGCGCTGCCCGCACGACACGCGCCGCGCGCACGACACACGCTGCGCGCACGACACTCACTGCGCTCACTGTGATCACTGCACACACTGCACAATCACGGCACACACTGCGCACACACTCACTGCATGCACTACACTCACTGTGTGCACTACACTCACTGTGTGCACTACACTCACTGGTCGTATCGACACTGAGCTGGAGGGGTGGTCAGATCGGCGCAGGGCTGGGGGCAGGGTCAGATCGGCGCAGGGCTGGGGGCGGGGTCAGATCAGTGCAGGGCTTTGGGAGTGGGCGGAGCAGCGCAGGGCTTTGGGGGTGGACGCATCGGCGCAGGGGGGTGGACGCATCAGGACAGGGGGGGGCGGATAGGCGCGGGGGACGGACGGATCGGCGTGGGGGTGGACGCGTAGGCGCATCAGTGCGGTGAAAGTAGAATGCAGGGGATGTGCTGGGGGCGCCTCACTCCACACCACAGCTTTCAGCTTTCCTCCCTCCTCCCTCCACCCGGTCCGACATTGGACCGCAAGTGGCAAATACTAGTGTCGGATATACTCCGATATTCGACCGGAAAGGGTTAAAATAGTATGCATTGGCTTGAGGATTTGCTTGTGTAATACGAGCTTGAGACAAAAGGTGGCTCTGTGTGCTCATTTGCATGTCATTTCCCATAATCCCTTGCTGCAGTGGAAACGCTGTGTGCTGGGCGATAATGGGGAAAGGCAGGGTTGCAGACCTGCCTAAGACATGCAAATGAGCATACAGTAAAATTTACAGTATATATATATATATATATATATATATATATATATATATATATATATAAACCATAATACTGAGTTAAGTTATGGTGAGTAAAAAAAGTGACAAAAACCCTCCACAGCAAAGCAAATATGCAAATGTAAATACAACTGTATGCTCAAATTGTATTTATATATATGTATATATATATGCAAATGTAAATACAACTGTATGCTCATCTGCATGTCTTAGGCAGGTCTGTAACCCTGCCTTTCCCCATTTTCACCCAGCACACAGCACTTCCACTGCAGCAAGGGATTCTGGGAAATGACATGCAAATGAGCACACAGTGCCACTTTTTGCTTCAAAAACCATTTTTAACATGGTTCCCTATAAGCTTAAGCTTGCTGCATGGTCACAGCTTTGAGCACAGCCAGGGTTAAGGTGCATACCCAGAAAACCACCCACAGACAGCTGTTTCGACCTTAATGGGTCTCATCAGTGTGGGGTTGATTAACTGGGTATGCAAAGAAGCTAAAGGATGGGCCAACCATAATACTGAGTTAAGTTATTTACTCACCATAACTTAACTCAGGTGTGTGTGCGTGTGCGTGTGCGTGTGCGTGCCACACATTATTAAGGTTATGGTGGATAATGTGTGGTGAAGACCTACTGTTAGTCTCAAACAAGCAGAGCCAGTATAACCAACCTCACACTGAAGAAACCCACAAGGTCGAAACAGTCTGTCTGTGAGTGGGTTTACTGGCTTTGCATCTCATCCCAGGCTTATGTTTAAAAGCTATGTTTAAAGCAGCATGCATTGGCTTAAGGGTTGTTCATGTAAGGTGAGCTTGAGACAAAAGGTGGCACTGTGTGCTCATTTGCATGTCATTTCCCAGAATCCCTTGCTGCAGTGGATGTGCTGTGTGCTGGGTGATAATGGTGAAAGGTGGGGGTTGCAGACCTGTCTAAGACATGCAAATGAGCAGACAGTAATATTTCCATTTGCTATATGCTTTACTGTGGAGGGTTTTTGTCACTTTTTTTACCCACCATAACCTTAATAATGTGTGGTGAAGAGCTACTCTTAGGCTGCGGTCCCAGTGCACGCTCGCCCGGTGTGGGTGCGGCGCGTGCACAGAGCTGCACCGCACACGCGGTCCTGGGAGGGAGAAGTTGCGACTAGAGGGGGCATGGCCATGACATCCCGCGGCTCGTTCGCCCTCATTGGGTGAACCGCCGGCGAGGGCGGGACACCCCTCCATTGCCAGTTCTAAACTCAATTTCATTGAGTTAAAAAAAAAAACTGGCAGTATGGCGCTGCTGCACCTTCAGCGGGAAGGTTCGTACTGGACCCAGCCCCATTGAGGGGCGGTGCTTATAGGCACAGCGCACGCCGAGGTGTGTGCTGTAGCTGTTAGTGGGACCGCAGCCTTAGTCTCAAACAAGTGGGGCCAGTACAACCAACCTCACACTGAAAAGACCCACAAGGTCGAAACAGTCTGTCTGTGAGTGGGTTTGCTGGCTTTGCATTTCATCATAGGCTTATGTTTAAAAGCTGTGTTTAAAGTAGCATGCATTGGCTTAAGGGTTGTTCATTTAATGTGAGCTTGAGACAAAAGGTGGCACTGTGTGCTCATTTGCATGTCATTTCCCAGAATCCCTTGCTGCAGTAGGTGTGCTGTGTGCTGGGTGATAATGGTGAAAGGCGGGGTTGCAGACCTGTTTAAGACATGCAAATGAGCAGACAGTAATATTTCCATATATATATATCAAATGGAAATATTACTGTCTGCTCATTTGCATGTCTTAGGCAGGTCTGCAACCCCGCCTTTCACCATTATCACCCAGCACACAGCACACCTACTGCAGCAAGGGATTCTGGGAAATGACATGCAAATGAGCACACAGTGCCACCTTTTGTCTCAAGCTCACATTAAATGAACAACCCTTAAGCCAATGCATGCTACTTTATAACTAAAAATAGTTATGCAAAATGCAGTACTGTAATGTGCTAAACCTACTGCTGCTGAACAATATAGGAAAATAAGCTGATTTCATATAGTGTAGTGATTGACTGTTTTATTGTGGACAAATATGCTCCTCCCTATATTTTACCTACAGTATATATGTTTCTTGTATATAATAAAGATCTGCATGCAGTATGTTGGACATATTCTATACAATTTCCACTTGGGAACTGGGATTTTAGATGGAACTGATTTTTGTTTTTAAATAGTAGTAACAAATATGCATGTAACTGCATTTAATTTTATTGTGTTGTGTGTAATTTCTTACCTTCACTGAGATAAAACAAAGTAAAGATTTTTCAAAGTGCGCATTATATAGGCCATTTACAATACACATACATTACTGTATAGATGTGAGGGAACTGAAGGTCACTCACTCACTACCAGGTCGAATCATCTCATAATACCTGAAGTGCGTTTCTAGATTGTATAGGTAGTTCACCTCATGATTGCATCAAACAGCTTTTAGAACTATAAATGCTGTGAATAAATATTGATCTACCTCTTCAGAAATGTTATTGTGCTTGTCCTTCCTCCCTAAGGCACCCATAAAGCACAAGAGATACCCTTGAGAATTTCCAGTAATGTCTTTTGGCTTTTAAAGCCTCTCCCTTTTGCATTGGACTGAACAATAGTAATATAATATTTCGGACGGCGGAAACAAATAGTTGGTGTCAACCATTATTTGACTTTTTATTAATATCCTTCTCCTCCTTACATTGGGGGATCAGATATTTGTGGTATATAGTATATAGGATGTCCTGATATCTTAGTGAACAATGTAGTTGTATCCACTACACTATACATCCCATTATACACTAGTGAAGCAGTAGTCCATAAAAATAATTTCATTTAAATGCATGCTAGGCACAGAAATTGTTAATTTCCTTGTAAAAATGAAAAAAATATGTATTTTGGGATTAAGGCAGCATACACTTAATGATTGAGTATAACCCTTTAGGATTTGTGTTGTGCAAATATAACTGTAAATACATTACCTAAGTTAAATAAATTGAAGTATAAGTCACATAATAATTACTAAAAGCAATCATGGTCATACTGTAGAATATATTGAACACTAGTTAGCACTTTCTCGCATATACAAGAAATCCTGCGGATGTGCGGATGTTATAATGTTAATATTAACGCATTATTATTTCTACAAAATGTAAATTATTCTACAATATTTCCCTGTCAATGGACATGCAACTCATTTCTGCACCATAAATAATATGTTCTACCTCTGTTGGTTTAAATACTGTCTGAAATGTTAGCCTGCCATGAAATCAAGAAAGGGATTTTTGAAATACTCTTAATGCTGAAATGAGTTGGGACTGAAAATTACAAAATAAACATGTGATAGAATACTCTCTTGTGGATGTAGGCTTTTAAAGCTGCTTCAAATAGACATAAATAGTGAATATAGACATACATATTATGGAATACTATATTTATTTGGGTTGGAGAAAAAATGCTGAACATGGGAAATTGTGACTACTCACTTACAGATGCTTCAATCCCTATCCTACTCCAACCAATTCTTAACATCAATGGGGAATATTTTGGTAGAAAATATCCCGATCGGCCGCTTTGGCTCATATAGAATCAGCCCCAAAATTTGGCTGTGGCTGCTTTATAATCTTATTCATGTATAAACTTTAGCTGGAGAGGGGATTGTCACTTGCCTACTGTAAGTAAATTGAAAAATTAACACCATGCAGAACACAATTTGTATTAAGACACAAGGAAAATATGTAAGGCCATGGGTTATGTAATAAGAACCATGAGAAAAGCTTTGTAAATCAAAAACGTGAGTGCTTTCAATGTTTTAGAAGTAAAACTGGGGCAAAACTGGTGCAGCCAATTTGCACCAAAAGCTTAAATTGCTTTACAATGGGATTTATTTAGGGCTATTTTTGTTTCCATTATTGTCCCACTTGTATTAAAGACTTTTATAAATAGACCCTATAAGTGGACATAAATATGATGGTAGGGGTAGCTGGGGGGCCTAATAAAATAAAGAGAAATTCCAGCTATTTACCCCTAAAAAAACCATGTAACTTGGCTGTTCTAGTAATATTTCATCCAGCCAAATGTCTTTAATATCTAGGGAAGAACAGGGAAGGTGTAAATGTAACCCATGTCTGTAAGAATGTATTTCAAAGCATGTATTCTTTATTCCTTGTAACAATCCTTCCCCCAGTTTAGAAAGCCGGCACTGTCTGAGGCCAGGTCCCCGCTGGCTACTGCAGAACCTGCTGTGGGGGATGCTGAAGGGACCAGATCTGCCCCACAATGGGACCAGGCCCGCTGCGAGGGGGGGCGCTGCGCTGTGCCGACAGAAACTCCTGCTCTCAAGAAAATTGAGAGCAGGAGTCGCAATGGAGCGCTAGGCCATGCCCCCCAGCATGGTTCAGCCAATGAGGGCAAACCTGCCGGGTGATGTCACGGCCGTGCCCCATCACTCCCCCATCACGGCCCCCCTGTCTTTTCACCTGCAGCTCTCTGCAGACCGGGGACTTGGCTGCACGTGCATGCAGCTCAGGCAGCGGGGCCGCAGCCTTATGATGTGATTTGGGCTAGCTGTGTGTAATTCTAAATCCTGTCTTTTACATAATTACCTTATGTCTGTATTTATGCCTGTGTTAGCAATTCCTCCCAGCTTAAATACTTGGTATTGTGTGGTGATGAAATTAACATGTCAGCCCTGCAAATGTAAATGATGTTATGTGCCTATTCCTATCATTTCTATGGAGGGAGTTTCTGTAATCCCTTTAGCTGAACTGTTCCATAGAAAAGATATGATCAGAACAAAGGTAGGGCACTAGTTAATAGCATCAGTTACCAGGTCTGAGCCCCAGGCACTGTTTCTCTTGGCTGGCTACCCTTGCTCAATGTTAAAGGATAGCCACCAAGGGGTATATAAGGAACACTGATGATCAGAGCAGGAGACTAACAGAGGGAGAGACACACTGGGAAAGAGTGTGGAGATTCCCTCAGAGGACCATCTGAGAGACACTCTGGGATGGAGTGTTGAGTTGGAATGTGACCAGCTGCAGAATCATGTCAGAGTGGCTGCTGTGTGTTCAGCACTCTCATATCCTGAAGCAGAGAAGCAGACAGGGGAAACCCATTTGAAGTGGGTCCCTGCACCTAGGAAAGTTATATCTCATTACCCAGACCCCCAAAATATATATGTATATTATTGTATTTTGCATTCTTGTGGGTTTCCGAGGTCTTATCAATAAAAACCTCATTTTATTTCACTGACTTGTTTTGCCCTGTGACTGATTCCTTAAATATAAATAGTGTTAAAACCTGGTCTACCGTGACAATAAAAGATCTACAAACAGCAATGTTCCAGTTCTTTGACCTCTACCATTACCTTAAGTTTTAATTTATCTGTAAAATAAATCAATGCAGTTGATGTGATTTTAAACATGCTGGTTGAAACATCATCACATTTATCAGAAAAACCTACCATCACCTGTATATTGCAAAGCAATTGTCTGAGTTGCCTCCCAATGATTATAACTTCCAATAAAGAACACTTAGGAGACACGTCTTAAAATAAATTAGAAAGAGAACATTTGTAGTTTAGAACATATAAATAACTTTCATTACTGTCCTGAGTTGTAATGTGTGTTGTTTTAATAGTTATTTACTCTGCTTTCCTTATTCATTTTAAAAGTTTTTAAAGTTTTCTATCTTGGAAGCAGATTATAAAATACAATCAATGACAAAATGACAAATCGGTGTTGCCAAAGCATGTATAAAAGGGGGCAGGTTAGAATATTTACAAGGTACATGGTTAATAGTTAAACATACAGTATGTTGGAATGTGGGGTTTAGGGGGCATCTCTTAGTGGTGCTGATATAATTTGAAACGGACTCAGAGTCACTATTTTTTGTGTTTCTTCTATATTGTTAACATTTGGGATCTGACCTGTGAGTTTCTGAAAGTGAGTGCTCCTCACTTTGGAGTATCTTGTGTAGTGCAACCAGAAGTACCTCTCCCTGCTCACACTGCAGGCACAGGGGCTAATTCTAGTAGCTCCAATTGTTTCATTGAAAACCGCATGGTTTCGCATGTTCACAGGAAGCGGAATGAAATATGAGAAAAAAAACAGTATTCTCTATTGCAAATAACTTCTAATAAACCACTTTAAAAAAAGTGACAACCCAAACACAGCCAATCCGCACTGTTTGTACTTGCTTTAGAAGCGGAATGAGACTTTTTTGACAAACCGATTGGATTGCCAGAGAAGAGTGAAACTGCTTCCAAAGAAGCCGTTTAGAAGTGATTTGGACATGCGATAAGGGCTTATTGAATAGCAAAGCATGCCAAACCGCTTTGAAACTGCACTTTAGAAAAGCTACACTTCGGAGCTACTAGAATAGGCCCCACAACAATCTGCTCTTTCTGGGCTTCTGGTTCTGTCTGTCTCTATTTCTAGAGAAAAGCATCCAAGGATAAGGACGGAGCATAGCTATAAAGTATAGGGGCTAACACCAACAAAAGAGGGTTAAAACATTCAACTTTAATGATCATGGCATATGGGGAACATGTGGTAAACACTCTGACACATTTCAGGCTGACGCCCTTTATTTATTTTATATGTGAGTACCATATTTTCACCATTTAATCATTGGGGAGAAGTTGACCACTATCAGTGTTACTCTAGAGGGAATCGTCCAGTGGAGTCCTTTTATAGTATCATGCTATGTTTCTCCACTATATGGACAGTTATTGCAATTAACTCCTCATCTGAGATGCCAATACACTGGGTCTAGGCTTGATTTAGAGCTCGTCCACCAAACATCTATCTTCCTGATTCAAGATTTCATTTGAAATACATGTTTCCTGCCCTTACTGAGCATCGTTATTTGGAACTTGTTTCTATATACTTGTCTCTATTTCTAGACTGTGGGTACTCAGTCTGTCATAGCACAGAGTCCGTCTCTGTTTTGAATCCTTTACCCTCAGCAGATATGATCCTAGGATGTATACTCTCCGTAGGGAGTGATAGGTCTCTAGCTTCTTGAGAGCTTGATGTCCCTTTTCCAGGTCCTCACAATCACTGAGTTACCTAAATATATTCCACATCAGCATATACATAACTATTTGTAAATGCAACCCTGTTATTGGAAACGTGGAAAGAGAAAGCACGAGGAAGACAAACTATTCTTAGGAAAATTTTCAGCACATTTATTTCATTTGTTTGCTTGTCTTTTAATTATTTCTCTCTTTTCCATGAGAAAATGCCCCTTATGTTTTTGTATAGCAAGCAAAGTGAAAATACATATGCATAACGTTGAGAAACAACAGCCTACATTACCAAGGAAATATAACTGTAAATGGAATAAATATTAGGTTTAATAAAAGTTGTCAACAGCAGTAAAGTGTTTTTTTATAGATGATTAGCTGATGATACTAATTCTGTATGTGACCTTGTACTGTACGTAGTTACGCATCACATTCAAAACAGCAGCATTAATTGAATTATTAACATTGCGCTTTACTTATTGTCCCTTGATGGGAATCAAAATGTAGAAAATGTCAATTATGTTATAGACAGTGCATTATAGATAATTGAATTACATTTCTGCCCTTTTTATTTCTATAAAGTGGCATATAAAACAGCTTGATCATTGCTTTGTATGTGCTGTATCTACCCTTTATAGGCAAGATTGACATAGATTGATGTTGTTTACTGTCTTAAAGGGAAGAAATATTTTTTTAAAGGGACATTACCAATAACTTATAAAGCCTTGAGCAAAATGTGGGTTTGTATGACCAACAATAACCTGTAGTACTCTGAAAAAATATAAAGGAAAATGTATGCTCACCCATAAATATTTATATGATGCAGAGTGATTTGTACAAAGACAAATATACAACGTTTCGGAATTAACCTGCTTTAGGTGAAGGACATCCTACAGGTTATTGTTGTCTGCATGTAATTATTTGGCTTTATGGATTACCCCTTGCACATGTTTTCAGCACCTGTATGTGTGTGTATACAGTATATATATATTTTTTGACAAACGGCTTACTCCGGGGCTCCGCCGTCTGTCCGGGACTGCTAGAACACGGTCTTTTAGGGTAGGTTAAATGACGAGGCGTAACGTGCTGTTCCTTTAAACAGGCTACTGCCTGGTTTATTCAGTCCCAGGCACTGAGACTTCCACACTGAATACAAAAGCAAAACACAAGCAAAACAAAACCCTGCTCATCTGAGCAATAACTTAACCGAGGTTCACCCTGACTGGGGTTGGGGCGGCTTGCCTGCTTCGAACAAACAAAAATAAGGAACTTTACAATTTGAGAAAGGAACAGAATGATTTAACCTGTTTGGTAAAGGCTTTTCCCCTTTCTGCTTCCAGCAGCATTCCTGCCTCCAGTCTCTTGGGGAGAGGGGAGAGGAATCAGGAAATCAGCTAAAATACTTGATTTCTATCTAGCAGGACAGGTGACAGAAATCAGGCAGCAGACAAACTCTGGTCTGGATCCCTCATCCCTCAGTTCCAGCAACTGCAAAACGGTGGGATGGAGTGCATGCATTCTGAGGCTGCACTTTCCAGCCTAAACAGGATAGAAGCTGTCAAGTATCCTGGGAGCCCTATATATGGAATTTGTTACCATCCCCTGGTTTATGTCACTATATATAGACACAAAAAGACAGAGAATGCACTGTATTCTCTTGCATATGTGGGGTTCTCTGTGTACTGTGGAGGCCCCCTTAAATCTCCAACATCACCGTAATTATTCGGGGCTGTTTGCTTTTACAGCCGAACTTGGCCGCGCGCCAGCCGCATCTCTTGGCCGCGCGCCAGCCGCATCTCCCGTTCAGCGCTAATGGCGCTGAACAATGAAAGCGTCCGCGGCGCCAAAACTAAAAAAAAAAGCCTGTGTCTGCCTGCACATTTAAAATTCCCGCGGTGGCGGCCGCAGGAGACTAAAGGTGGCCGCAACTGTATGTGTGTGAGGTGATTGATTGTTTCTCATATCCCTGGTGGATTGGTTTACTCCTCTGTGGGCATTAGCTTTCTTGCACTGACCATTAGGGGGGTACAGTATATGCATCTCATTTGTACTCTATACCCCATGTGCGGATATACTGCTTCTAGCCTGCTATTTACCATCCATGTTTTTGCTTTTTGTGTGTTTATTTGAGTGTAGGACATTAACTTGATGAGTAAGCCCTCACTTTAGTTCTTTTAGTTGGTACACATTTGATTCCAGCTATTTGATTGTTATATCATTCTATCCTCCTAGTGGTTTTATGTGGGGACCGGCCGGTCATGATTCTATGTGGGATCTTTTTGATTTCCACTGAGAATGTTAGGATCCTCCTCCCTTTACCTTCTTTACATCTGGGTTTCCACTTTTGTGAGGGATTGTGCACACAGCATGACTGGGATATGAGCTTTTGATTATGTTTTCCTCATATGACTTTTTTTATCCTGTTTAATTTGTTTTTCTAGTCCATGATTAATAAACCTTTTTGATTCAACATGATCAGAGTGCTTGTTCTGGGATTTCTCTGTCCTTTTTGTATTCATATATCTTTGTTCCCATAGCACCGCCACTTACCTTTACTTGGGTCTATTTGTGGTCTGTGATCATATTTAAAGTTTATTGGTTTTGATGCGATTATGTTTGTGGTTCTATATATATATATATATATATATATATATATATATATATATATATATATATATATATATATATATATATATATATATAGATATATATATATATATATATATATATACTACAAACCCACATTTTGCTCAAGGCTTTATAAATTATTGCTTCTACCACTCCTTCCAGAGCAGGACAGGACTTTCTCTCTCTTCAAGAGCAGAAGCAGGACTACTAGTTTTGGCTCTGTCTCTCATTAGGAAAAACAGGAGGGGCGGGCTTATAGTCTATACCTATCCCTGATAGGCTTACATAGGCCATGAGTCCCCACCTTACTCCTGTCCATCAAAGAGGCGCACAAGGTGGGTCAAAAGCCCACAGATTTAACGTGTTAAAGCCTGCAGCTTGCAGGGACTTCCATAACAGGGGGAAAGACAGGTAGAAAGAGACATACCCTGTTACACTTGTATAAAGACATTGCATGAAAGATATTTTATCTTTTAGGCATGTGAAACAGTTACAGACCAGATTAAAATGTGAGACAGCTTTGGTTTTGAAAGAACTTAGGGCCTCATGCAGTAAGCCCCGATAAGGCTTTTTCGGCATTTTATAGCCGTTTTTTGCCCTCCTGATTCAGTAAGCCCCGATAAGTGGGAATTATCGGCAACTTTTCTTGCGAAAAAAATTTTTTCGCCACCCGGCTGCCGATAAGCCACTTATCGGGACTTTTTTTTCCCGCCTGAATTCAGTAAGCCCCGATCAGCTTTTTGGTGCTGATCGGCAGGCCAGATTGGAGATTTTATGGCCAATCCAGCCCGCCAACTAAAGTTGGCAACTTGCTGAAGGAGAAGCATCGGCAAGGGCGACACTTAGGAAAAATCAGCCCTTTTTCCTGCCTGTGATTGATGCCGGGGGTCTCCGGAGCTGATACCCGCACCGGAGCCCCCCGGCATGCATCCGAGGCAGGAAAAAGGCATTTAAAAGCCACTTCATTACCTTAGCGGCTAACCGCTAAGGCAATGAAGGGGTTAACCCACCGTGCCAGCGTTATTGTGGGTAGCGGGGATGGGTGAGGGGGGTATTTGGCCCTGGGTGTGAGTTTAGGACTTGCGGGGGGGATGCGGGGGCACTTAACCCCTTCACGACCGTAGCGGTTAATACCGCTACGGTCCTGAAGGGGTTAAGGCCTCCCGCTACCCACCCGCAAGCCCTAAACTACCACCGTTGGGGCTAATACCCCTTTCACCCACCCCCACTAGCCACAATATTAAAAAAATACACACCCCAGCCCCACAATAACTACATAAATAAATAATTATATTATATATATATATATATATATATATATATACCCAACAACACCTATACCCCCCTAACATACTGTATAGTAATTGGTACAATGACTATTATCCACAAAAGGATAATAGTGCAGTTGTCCATTTACAATACATACACAACAATAAAGACTTTAAATACATATAGCACTCACCCATGTCCCACTGCCACGATGAAGGCCATCCTCATCTTCATCCTGCCCATGCCCCATCCGCTTCTGCAAAACAAACACAAGAATTACAACATCCAAATTAATGTCCCCTAACCCCTTAATCACCATAGCGGTTATTAACCGCTACAGTTATTAAGGGGTTAAGCCACCATCACCCACATACCCTCCCCCACAAAGCCCCCCAACCACCCTCACCCAATACCCACAGGGGAGTCCTACCAAATACCCTTGGGCCTAATACCCCCTCCCCCAGCACATACAGTACAATAATGTGCCAAATAACTATTATCCACATAGGGATAATACATTATTTGGCCATTATTAAACACATTCAATAACGTTAAAATGTAAATAAAATTGTACTAACCTCATCAATAAGAAGTCTCCGTCGCCAGCATCATCCTTGGGGTCCGTTGCCAACATTAGAAATAGCCACAACATTTCAATATCATTAACATAACACTGAACCCCTTAATCACCTTATCGGGTACTAACCTGAAAGGTAATTAAGGGGTGAAGCCATCCTGCAATGCCTACAACAGTTATGCATAACATCTTCAGTGAAATAAAAACCAATTGCCTAACCAAATTCCATTTAATCATTCAATCTGTAGGCTCACATGCCTCATAAAACATTGCATTTACAGTGTATACATGTAGCATAACATGTAAACTGCATGTACACGCTGCAAATCAATGTTAACAATACAATAATGCCACTCAAATCGCCATACATCACAAGAAGTATATTATTTAATACAATAAACTCACCATCAATGAATTACCACACATCAATTACATCCCTAAACAATTAAAATACCATCCATACCAATTACACAATGAACTAAAGCTATCCTAACAGAGAACCACTTCAAAACATAGAAAAAAGTACACCAACAAATACAATATACTAAAGCAAGGCTTTCCATATCCTATTGTACGGCCTGGAAGCCCAAAACTTACATCTGTCTAAAAATAAAATACATTTAGCACACATCAATGCATAGCCACAATGATTAACAATACAGAATTAGAAGCTTTAACAACACTATCATTTCTTACCCTGTATATATATCTGTACACATACATACAGACATACATACAGTGGGAAGAAATGATATGCATTATAAAAAATGAAAACATGAAAAAGCAACACAAAAAACAGTTACATTAAGTACATTTCTTTATTTAACTTACCATTACTTGCCCCCACCGACTCCCGTTGATCAGCTTACTCACGAACCAATCCACGACACCATCCACGACACCATCCAGGAACAAATCCACGACACCATCCAGGAACAAATCCACGACACCATCCAGGAACCAATCCAAGAACAAGTGCAGGAACCAATCCAGGAAGCAAGCCACGAAGAAATCCAAGAAACAATCCACGACACGATCCAGGAACAGGAACCCATAAAAGAAAAGAAAAAAACAAATTAAACATTAAAATAATAAAACATGACAATCAAAGGTTGTACTAGTTTTATTCTTAGTGAATCTGTATTACAATACCTTGTTCCGGGGTCTTCTTGACATCCGGTGCCACGCCCTGGTCTTCAATCTTCAGGAGGAGGTCCGTCCTCCTCGGCATCTGCCTTCAAAATGAGACGACATAGGCTTTTATAGGCCTATGACGTCACATTTGTCGTCATATGGTTCCCACGGCCCTGATTGGGCCGTGAAAACCATGTGTTTTGGCCGATGTAAAAAAATTGATGACGTCACTTAAAGGCAATGCCAGCACAGCCAATCAGAATGGCTTTGCTGCTATTGCCTTTAAGAAAACGTCATGAAATGACACATGGCCGGACTCACATGGTACTTGAACCAATCAGAGTAGGGATGGAGTTCCCACGCTCTGATTGGCTGGCTTACCATGTGAGTCCGGCCATGTGTCATTTCATGACGTTTTCTTAAAGGCAATAGCAGCAAAGCCATTCTGATTGGCTGTGCTGGCATTGCCTTTAAGTGACGTCATCAATTTTTTTACATCGGCCAAAACACATGGTTTTCACGGCCCAATCAGGGCCGTGGGAACCATATGACGACAAATGTGACGTCATAGGCCTATAAAAGCCTATGTCGTCTCATTTTGAAGGCAGATGCCGAGGAGGACGGACCTCCTCCTGAAGATTGAAGACCAGGGCGTGGCACCGGATGTCAAGAAGACCCCGGAACAAGGTATTGTAATACAGATTCACTAAGAATAAAACTAGTACAACCCTTGATTGTCATGTTTTATTATTTTAATGTTTAATTTGTTTTTTTCTTTTCTTTTATGGGTTCCTGTTCCTGGATCGTGTCGTGGATTGTTTCTTGGATTTCTTCGTGGCTTGCTTCCTGGATTGGTTCCTGCACTTGTTCTTGGATTGGTTCCTGGATGGTGTCGTGGATTTGTTCCTGGATGGTGTCGTGGATTTGTTCCTGGATGGTGTCGTGGATGGTGTCGTGGATTGGTTCGTGAGTAAGCTGATCAACGGGAGTCGGTGGGGGCAAGTAATGGTAAGTTAAATAAAGAAATGTACTTAATGTAACTGTTTTTTGTGTTGCTTTTTCATGTTTTCATTTTTTATAATGCATATCATTTCTTCCCACTGTATGTATGTCTGTATGTATGTGTACAGATATATATACAGGGTAAGAAATGATAGTGTTGTTAAAGCTTCTAATTCTGTATTGTTAATCATTGTGGCTATGCATTGATGTGTGCTAAATGTATTTTATTTTTAGACAGATGTAAGTTTTGGGCTTCCAGGCCGTACAATAGGATATGGAAAGCCTTGCTTTAGTATATTGTATTTGTTGGTGTACTTTTTTCTATGTTTTGAAGTGGTTCTCTGTTAGGATAGCTTTAGTTCATTGTGTAATTGGTATGGATGGTATTTTAATTGTTTAGGGATGTAATTGATGTGTGGTAATTCATTGATGGTGAGTTTATTGTATTAAATAATATACTTCTTGTGATGTATGGCGATTTGAGTGGCATTATTGTATTGTTAACATTGATTTGCAGCGTGTACATGCAGTTTACATGTTATGCTACATGTATACACTGTAAATGCAATGTTTTATGAGGCATGTGAGCCTACAGATTGAATGATTAAATGGAATTTGGTTAGGCAATTGGTTTTTATTTCACTGAAGATGTTATGCATAACTGTTGTAGGCATTGCAGGATGGCTTCACCCCTTAATTACCTTTCAGGTTAGTACCCGATAAGGTGATTAAGGGGTTCAGTGTTATGTTAATGATATTGAAATGTTGTGGCTATTTCTAATGTTGGCAACGGACCCCAAGGATGATGCTGGCGACGGAGACTTCTTATTGATGAGGTTAGTACAATTTTATTTACATTTTAACGTTATTGAATGTGTTTAATAATGGCCAAATAATGTATTATCCCTATGTGGATAATAGTTATTTGGCACATTATTGTACTGTATGTGCTGGGGGAGGGGGTATTAGGCCCAAGGGTATTTGGTAGGACTCCCCTGTGGGTATTGGGTGAGGGTGGTTGGGGGGCTTTGTGGGGGAGGGTATGTGGGTGATGGTGGCTTAACCCCTTAATAACTGTAGCGGTTAATAACCGCTATGGTGATTAAGGGGTTAGGGGACATTAATTTGGATGTTGTAATTCTTGTGTTTGTTTTGCAGAAGCGGATGGGGCATGGGCAGGATGAAGATGAGGATGGCCTTCATCGTGGCAGTGGGACATGGGTGAGTGCTATATGTATTTAAAGTCTTTATTGTTGTGTAAGTATTGTAAATGGACAACTGCACTATTATCCATTTGTGGATAATAGTCATTCTGCCCATTACTATACTGTATGTTGTGTATTGCTGCTATGTTTATTGGGGGCATTTGTCCCCAATAAACATGCTACTATGCGTTAACCCCTTCATTGCCTTAGCGGCTATCCGCTATGGTAATGAAGCAGCATTAATGTATTTTAATAATATTGTGCGGAAGCAGGAGGCCCCCTGAGCTGAAGCGCATTTATTTGTGGCTCAGAGACCCCCTGCCTCCCGAGTTACAGGCCCCGGTTTGGGCCATCGGTTACAGTGTGGACGCCATGTTTATTGCGGGGACGCTATAAACATGGCGGCGACACTGCCACCCGATGACACATACCGGGGCCTGTAACTCGGGAAGCAGGGGGTCCCTGGTCCACAAAGCAATGCGGTTCAGCTCAGGGGACCCCCTGCTCACTGTACAGTATAATTAAAAAGACATTCATGCTGCTTCATTACCGTTGCACATAGCCGCCAAGGTAAGGAACGAGTCTTTATTGATGTGTGTGTGTTTTATTTATACTATACATGTGCAGAGGGTCTCCGGAGCAGAACAGCGTTGGTTTGAGGTCCGGGGACCCCCTGCCCCCCGAGATACAGGCCCCTTTATGGGGTGCCGGTATCCCTCTGGTTTGTTTACAGGCCGCGGTCACGTGATCGGGACCTTTAAACGCCGAGGGATACCGGCACCTCATAAAGGGGCCTGTATCTCGGGGGGCAGGGGGTCCCCGGACCTCAAACCAACGCGGTTCAGCTCCGAAGACCCCCTGCACATGTAGAGTATAAATAAAAGTTGTTTTTAAATACTTTTTTTGGTGCCGAAGTTTGCGCTGAGAGAGCGGCTTGTCTCTCTCAGCTGCAAACATCTATCGGCACCAAAGGCTTATCGGGAGCCTTATCGGGAGCCAGGCTGTATCGCCACAGCTCATCGGCAGCTTTGCTTTCGCAGTGCTTCAGCAGGGATCGGAAGGATTCGGCCCTTACTGAATACTGCGAGGGCAAATCGCCCAAAAAATACATTTTCGCAATTCGTGCCGAAAATTTTGTATCGGGGCTTACTGCATGAGGCCCTTAGACTGTTGACGGCTTTGAGAGTCTCAGGTAGATGTTTCAGGTGTGAGGTGCTCGGTAAGAGGAGGTGCGGCTGGATACTTTGCTGAACCTTGGACCGCGAACAATCGTTTTGAGTCAGATTTCAGGTGATAAGTAATGTGTGTGGTAGGGGTGAGGAGCTTGACAGGCGGGTAGCTTGCCCAGAAAGATTTTGAAGGCAAAACAGGAGAATTGTACTTTGCACCTGGACTCAAAGGATAGCCAATCTAATTCTTGGAGTTTTGTAGTGTGTGTTGTAGTTACATTGTAGGACAAAGCTGCACATTGAGTTGTCGAGGGTGTCTAGTTTGCTAAGGGGAATTTGTAGTGTTGCACCATATACTATGTCCCCATAGTCTATACTTTGCATTAGCATCTGTGCGATGTGTTTATTGACTATCAGGCTTAGAGAGAAGTTGTTTCTGTAAAGTACACCTAGTTTGAAATAGGTTTTGGATGTCAGAGTATACAAATGCTGCAACACAAGCACTAAATTGGAGTCAAACCATATATCCATATATTTAAACTGGTGGCAGGGGCTAGAATGGTTGTTTCTGATCTGTTGTTGGTACTGTAGCTTTAAAAATTTAGCATTAGTCTCAAATGCCAAAAAACACAGTTTTGTTTTGGGAAATCAGATTGACTGTACATGTCCAAGGTCAGAGATTCAAGCTGTGTGCATATAAGATTGTGTCAACTGCATACATGTGCATTGAAGCTCCCTTACAAGCTGTAGGTCCCTTTTGGGACCCCACAGGTGACATCCAAGGGGATGGATTTTGAATCTGAAAAAGACACACATTACAATCTACCTGATAGGTAGAAGTGAAACCAGTATAATGCATGTTCCCTTATTCCAGAACACTATATCTTGTTTAACAAGATAACATGATCAACAGTATCAAAAGCCATTGCAAAATCTAGGAATATTGCATCAGTGAGTTGTACCTGTTCCAGTCCACACTCAATCTCATTTTAAAATGTTAGCAGTGTAGTTACCGTCGAGTGGTTTAGGCAAAAGCCAGATTGGAGTAAGTTAAAAAAATGTGTCTTGGTATGTTAATAGCTTAATTGGGAGTGGGCAGTATTGGGAGAAGAGAGATTGTTCTCTAATTTGAAACAATGTTTTTGTCTCCACTTTTGAAGAATGGGACAACTCTGGCAGTTTTTCAGGTCTCTGGGAGTTGGCATGAAAATCAAATCGAGTAGATTAGGAAGGCAAGTTGTATGGCAATGGTAGTTGATTTGATTGCACTGGGTCAGGTCCACATTGGCTGTTTATTTTTAATGTTAGGAGCAACTGTGTAATCTCCACTTCAGATATTGGGACAAATGGAACATTGTAAGCACTATTGGGAGGGTCTGGAGCTATTGGGGTTCTCACAGGTTGGGTTTCATACTGTAAATGCAGTTAGGGTTGAGTTTTGATAGAAGGGAAGTAGCACACTCCACAAAGTATTCATTTAATGCATTTGCTACAGTATGTCAGTGTGATTTGACAGAGTAGTATCATCCTTGTTTTTATATTAGATGGTTGTTGATAGCTAGAAGGCTGGAATCTATTATTTATGACCTTCCAGAAGTTTGTTGGATTTGATGTATTTTGGTAAAGATTGTCAGAGTAATACTTGGCTTTTGCTAGTCATATTTGCCTTGTACATGTATTCCACAGGCAGAGATATTAAGTTCCTTGGTAGTGCCAGTTACTTTGTATTTTTTCCACATGGCGGCATCCCTATAAAGGTAAAGTGCAATAAGGTTGGTTGTAACCCACAGAAAATGCCCACCATTGTAAAAAAATTCTGCGTAGTGGGGCATAGGTATCACAGAGCTGTAAACATTCTGAAAGTAATCAAGTGCAGAATCGGGGTCAATTATCAAGTTGATTCTGTACCAAGGGCAGTTGGTCAGGTCAGTCAGAAATTATTGTGGGTTAAAGTTTCTAAATAATCAGTAGAACATTTGGGTTTGATTAGGGTGGTTTAATTTTCCTTAAACAGGATCACCGAACATGTTAGGTAGGATACCAGATGATTGGATTATGTGGGGACAAGACAATAGAATAGAATCAAGCAAGGAATGATTGTGAGATTTTAGCCTTGTTCATGTGGGTTGGGAAATTAATTGGGTAAAATGTAGTGTGTTGAGTTTAGTGTCTAAATTTGTTATTTATAAGGTCAAGCTAATTGAGGTTAAAATAACCAAGAATTAACAGCTCACTCTTCCCATTTACAGTGGAAATTGTGCCAAGAAAATTAGTCAAACCAGTTTGGGATTATAGTGGGGCTTTAGGGGAGTTGTAGCAATAAGCAATAAGAATAGGCTGAGAAAAGGGAAGGCACATTTTACCAACTAGGATTTCAAAAGAAGATGGTCTTGCAAAATGTTTTTGTCACCATACTCTCTCTGCCTCACCATGATCTTCCCCTCTCATCATGATCTCTCATCCTCACCATGCTCTGACCTCCTTTACCATGCTATCACCCCACTTCCACACAATACTCTCATCAGACACCCTCACCATGGTCTCAACCCCCTCCATCACCATGCTCTCTCACTCATCCTCTCAACCTTCCACCCCTCACCCCCAGGGCCCTACTTGATAATCAGTTGCTGCATGACCGAGGGAGCCCAAAGTGGAAGTTGGGTCTAGCTTCTGTTGTTGGATGGTTGGACAGTCCCCTCCAGCAGGGAATAAGAGCCTGTAGTTCGATAAGGGAGGTGGTGAGGCAGCAAGGAAGCATGCCACTGGCCCTACAGAACATCTGGGAGGATGGGACTCTAACTACTCTGGACCTTGGGAAAGTCAATGGGAGTTTCTGTGCAATAGTACCCTGATAGGCAGTATCCCAGTTTATTGAATAATACCTAAAGTGTGATCAGTCGCTTCCAATGGAAAATAGCATGAGAATAGTATGAAAGTCCCAAAACAGTGTGATTTTATTGAGTTATGCAAAACTATTGTTTAAAAGCAAATTGAGGTATGGAGAAAGGATACTGCCCAGCTATGTAAGTACAGTATAATCAAATTCTATGTATTAAAAGATACAGTTAGCCAATTTTTCAGCTCTCTAAAGGGACTTTCATAAGGGAGATAAACACCAAACAAATATATAGACCTGTAGTACACAGAAGTGAAAAGAAAACCAGAAAATTTAAAAAAATAAGCGAACCCAAAGGACCTATCAACCTGTGATATCATGATTGTAGTCTCCTTGGTCTGATTCTTTTTCTGGAAATCAGCCCCATTGCCAACGGAAGGGGGGCCTCCTGACCATGGGGCTTGTCTCTGCCTCAGGGGCCCACTACCTCACCTCCCCAAGCTGGGGAGGGGCTACACGTCAGCTACTTAAAGTTCAGCTGGCGGGAGCACGTCCTGTTTGCTGCCCGCCAGCCATTTCATAAGGTTCATTATTTATTTACTTAATTCATTCATTCATTCAGAGACTGGTGATGAATGGACCATCCCCGGTGCTTCCCCTCCCACCCCCAGTTCCCATGGTTGTCCTCTCGGGGGGAAGCAGGGCTGCATCTAGCACCGCTGGGAGATGCAGCCTGGTCGGGTGGTGGGTAGGACGGGAGAGACAATATGGCAGCATGCGAGTGCTGCTTCCCGCTCCGCCACCTTCCCTCCTGATTGCTGGTGCCAGCGGGTGGCTAATTGGACTGGGAGGGGGGCGATGTGGTGAAGACTGTAGCCATAGGGGTAATGTTGATTGCGGCGCTCAGGGAGGCGGGCTGGTGTACTCATGTGCGAGGCGGTACTCCACCATTCGTGTTCTCCACAACAAGTTCCAGGCGTGCTGAACTGGAGTGTGCTGCTGCTGGCGGCCTCATGCGGCTTTCCCCTTAGGTTGCGGTCCCAGTCTGCACTGCTGCGCACATGACCGGCGGGGGGCGCCGCCTTCACAGCACTTCACTGCGATCTGCGGTCTGTGGCAGATGCAGGAGATTGCGATTTGAGGGGGTGTGACGGCAGTTTTGTAGGGGCGTGGCCATGACCTCACGCGGATTGTTCACCCTCATTGGCCGAACCCCCATGGGGGCATGGCCTCCCCTCTAACGCAAGTTCTAAACACAATTTTGCTGTCTTTTGAAAAACTTGTCGTACAGCGCGGCTGCCAAATGCACGCGAAGGCACATACTTGGCCCAGCCCCATTGAGGGGCACTGTACGTACTGGGGTCGCAGCCTCACTCGTTCCCTGCACCTTCTCCCTCCCCCTGGCTTGGGCACGGCCTATTGCTGGAACACTAACCTGTTGGCACACCTCCCGGTGCTCCCCACTCGATCCTGCCGACAGCGGCAAGTGCTGTACTGTCTTCCCACACATTGCACACTCCAGCTGGAGTCCCGCATCAACTACGCTGCTGCTTACTCCGCTGCCCATCTCCTTCCTCCCCACTTGCGGCTTCCCGGCCCTGCAACCGCTATCCCATGTGATTAGCTAGGATTCAGCTCAAAGCTATTTGATTTTCTTCATTGAACACAACAAAAAGGATATAACTATATTTGTTAGTGGAAAAATCATCTACAGCACTAAATAACTTATCTCACCTTCAATTAACCCTGATGAAGGTCCCTATAGTATATGTGAAAATATTAACTCTATAATTAGCACTTGTCATCATGTATTGGAGTTCAAATATAATGAATTGCACTGTTTTCATTAGACCTACATATGTTTTATACATTTTAATGTATTGAAATAATTTTCCTAATACATAAAAAAAAAAAAAAAAACTAACGAAAATCAACATGCGGCATATCCTTGTTATATTATTCAATCAAGCAAAAATGTGCAATCATATAAACAAAATAGAATACAGACTAATTCTGCATTATAAAAGAAATGTTCCACATACAGTAGGGTGATGTACCAAAGTGGTTCAATTTGGTCCATAATATAAAGGGTCGCCAACATGGGGTAGAGACAGAAAACAGGAACTCCTCCAACAGGAGACAGGAAATGATGCACAGCCGTCATCATGAAGGAGCAGAGGGAGGCAAAACTGGTGACTAGTGAAACTTTATTGAACAAGTGTAGTGCTGATAGATCATCTGACGCGTTTCAGCCCATGAGGCCTTTGTCAAAGGACCAAAGGACCAATGTCAGATTACATCTTTAGCATTACACAGCTACTAACCTTCTTCTGATGCCCTGCGAGGGTTAACCCCTGGTTTACCCGATTACATGGGGTAGAGACAGGACAACTCTCAATGACCTGGTGATTGCGATGGCCTTGCTGGCGCTGTAAGTTGGGCCTCACAGGCAACTTCTGTATCCGGCTGCTGGGCCTATAATTGCTGTCAGGTGCTCTCCCCAGTGTCTGCGGGCCTGCCTGCCCATGTGGAGCAGGAGCCAGAAGTTGGGACCAACTTCTGCATCCATACATGGGACCTGCGTGCTACCAGAGGCCTTTTAGCCCCAAGGAACAATACATGTTTTGTGGGTATATGTATACTGTGTAGGTATTGTGTGGATATTTTGGTCTGTGGGTTGTGGGGCATTGTGAGGGAAGGGGCATTGTGAGGGGAAGGGTATTGGGTGGGTATTGTGGTGTTTTGGGTATTGTGTAGGTATTGTAGTCTGGGGGATATTGTGTGGGTATTGTTGGGGGGTATGTATTGTGCCGGTATTTCAATGGGGTTTCCATTGTGTAGGTATTTTTTGGGGGTATGTATTGTGTGGGTATTGTGGTGTGGAATTGTGGTGTGGGAGTAAGAGAGAGAGAAGGGGACAGTGAGATAGAGAAGGGGGGCAGTGGGAGATGGGAGTGAGAGAGAGAGAGAGAGACATAGAGAGAGAGAGTGTGAAAAGGGGGAGAGAGAGTGAGAGGAGTTAGAGAGAAGAGAGAGAGTAGGGAGTGGGACACTACAGTGGAAGACTAGTGTTGGAGACTAGAGTGGGAGGAAGAATGTATGACAGGGAGAGTGAGGGGGTGAATAGAGGTGGATGAGAGATCAAGGAGGTGTGTAAGAGAGAGGGTGCTCTCACAAGGCTGCCAACAGGGGGGGGGGGTGGAAACTGTAATCCTCATCACTATGAATGTGGTCGGCGGTCCTAATTATAAGGACCAAAATGTTCAGTTCAATGAAATATGTATGAAACATGTTAATCTTATTTCTTACAATTAAATCAGATCTCTTGTTAGCATGTCACCTAAACCTAGTTGACCTACAGTAAGAGATATGAAAAAAGGCAAATTGCACTGGTTATTCACACAACTTTGGATACATATATTACTATTTTCATCTAAATCCTCCTATAATTACTCCCGAAAGATACTCACAGTGTGAGTGTGAATATCTTGATTCCACTTCACTGGGAGTTTCAGAGTGATAATGTCTCGAACGGCACAATCACAGGTTAATGAAAAACCCTTTCCCCTTAAGCTACCTACAATATTGGAGTAATACACCAGTGTGTCTTACTTGATACACAAAGCACTTTGGTCCTTTGTAACGCTCACAAATGTTCATGATAATTCGATTGAATATAGCTGCACCTATTCCTTTTCAAAAATTGTCTACTCTTTTCCCAACTATTGCTTGTGGCTCTTTGTTTATTGAGTATATATTGGACAGGTTGGCTGATGACAATATTATAATTTTCTTTTACATATACACAAAATATGCCATTATATTATGCATATAATAGTGCATCAGATGTATCAATAAATCAATTTTCTCTTCAGTTTTGCAGCCTGTGGGCTTTGATGAATATACTCCATAACTATTACTTTCCATTTAATAGGATGGTATTTATCTTTTTGTTTTAAAATATCATAATCCATTTTAGCATAATAAGCATACTGTGATTTCTCACAATTTCACATCACCCAGGTCATGACATATTTCAGATGGAGACATATAATATTAGATCTAGTGAGCAGATGGGCTTTTATAAAACCTTAAGCTAGGAAAGTGAAGTCTTCTGGGACAATAATGTAAGTCATGAGTTATTCATCTTTATGAAGACATGATATTGTAAACACAAGCTGACTTGTGATGGAGATGCATTAAAAATATTTTCTACTTCAATTATTATGATCAAAATATGTCAAAGAACAAATTACAATCTGGAATAGTGTATTTATAAAGCTTCGGCTAAACTGAAATGTTCAAAGATACAATGCTTGTAGGGATGTGATATAAACTATCAAATATTTGTGAGATTAAAGTAGCAAAAATTATTTTTGCAAATGTAGAAGGAAGAAAAATACTGTCTAGAATATTTCACCACCGCCTCCGTTTAGCTAATGAGAAATGTTGCCAATGGCCACCAAGGTAACCCCTAACCTTACACATTGCCCTAAAAAACCCTAACCTTAACTCCTTACAATGGCCCATTAACTCCTTACCCCTTACATTACCATAAAAAGCTTAACCCCTTGTCCTAAAACCTCTAAAGATAATCACTAATGCTAATCAATTACTTTAGGGGCAAAACAGCTGGTGGCTGACTGTCCTTGGCAGTTCAATTGCAGTGGTAGAGGGGTTGCGGTGGTTAAGAAACATCATAACCCTTGATATATATTGCAAATATATGTGCAATGTTACATTAGGATCTGGTAGGTAGATTAGCATATTTATGTAGTTTTCTATGAGTATTTATGTAGATATATATAGGAATGGAATTTCTTTGGATGTTCCTCTTTATAAGGAAATGGACACATACATATCTTTCTAATCATCTTTTTGGCTCTATATTTATCAATTAGATGTATTTATCATGTATATATATATATATATATATATATATATATATATATATATATATATATATATATATATATATATATATATGTGTGTGTGTGTGTCTGTATATATATATATGCAGTGGTCGACAAATCACCAAAAAATCTACTTGCTGAACAAAAAAATCTACTCGCCACCTAGTACCACACGTGTGCTGCTTGGGATAATAGGAGCTCGCCACGATGTTAAATCCACTCGCCCGGGGCGTACAAATGTATAGGTGTGTCGAACACTGTATATATATATATATATATATATATATATATATATATATGTGTGTGTGTATGTATATATATATATATATATATATATGTATATATGTATGACTGGATTCTCTCCTCAAATCCCAGCAGAATCCAATCCTCTGGCATCCTTCCTGACATTTTCAGTGACCATGCAATAGTGTACTGTGTAAGGAAGAAATAGGGGTGAAAATGTCCTCGGGCGCGTCACTCTGCTTGCGGCTCCACGACGTTAAATACGTGCAAATTAGAAGAGAAAGGGGAGGGCCACAGTAAGAAAACAGCACAAAATTATACACACTTCTTCATTAGGATAGGGAGAGGGGAAGGGAGGGGTGGGAGGGGAAGACAAGGGAAGAGAGATGTTGGATCAAACTTTTTGGTTGGAGACACACTCACATCAAATCTCTAATATCTTGAGCTGATGTCTCCTCCTCTATATATGGTTAGGTGGGTTGTAGAGGTCTTCTCTGGCACTCAAGATTGTCTTCATTATTATTATACAAGAATGAAAAGCAACTGTGCTGTTCCTAACACAGCAGCTCTGCATTGAGCGCCCTGAGGACACCAGGAGGCTTTTCCTCACCCTCAACTAACCCAGTTACATAAAGAGGAGAGGACAACAGCTCAAGATATCAGATATTTGATACACTAGAGGGCATTTCCTCACCTACAACCCACCTAACCATATACAAGGACATTTTCACCCCTATTTCTACCCATACTCATACAGAGGTTGGTGAATCACCTCTGAAAGACTCAGGCAGCGGAACCACTTTGTGGAAAGGACTGAAGCCACACATCAAATAGTAGGCTAAATTCTCTGGCGCAAATTTTCTCCCTTTTCCCATTACTGTGTAAGGAAAATTAAACCGCCCCAATCAAGCCCTAAAGTTCTCCTCACTAGAACATTTAGAGACTTTAACCCACAGCAATTTCTGGCTGACCTTACCAACTGCCCTTGTCACAAAATCGATTTAATTCCTGACCCTGATTCTGCGCTCGACTATTTCCAATCCGAGTTCTTAAAACTCTGTGATTCCCATGCTTCACTATGCAGAATAAGGTTACGGGGTGCCCACCTTCCATGGGTTACACCTGACCTTATAGCACTCTACCAGTTCAGAGATGCCTTGTGGAAAGGCCACAAAATAACTGGCACTACCAAGGATCTCAATCACTATAGATGCCTGCGTAACATATGCACAAGGCAAACAAGGCATGCAAAAGCACAATATTACTCTGACAATCTCCTCCAGAACACATCAAACCCAGCTAACTTCTGGAATGTTATCAACAACATATTTCAGCCTTGTAACCATCAACAGCCAAGTAATATCACTAAGGGCGATATTACTCTGACAAACCCCACTGACATTGCAAATGCATTCAATGATTACTTTGTGGGGTGTGCTACTAACTTATTAGCAAAACGCAACCCGAACCACAAAACTTTAGGCCCACCCCCTCCAAATATTGCCCACATTTTTCAATTTGGCCCATTATCCGAATAGGAGATTACACAAGCGCTTCTCAAATTAAAACTAAGTAGCCAATGTGGACCTGACTTACTACAATCTAGGTTCCTAAGACTTGGTGCCCCAGCAATTGCCAAACCAATTGCTTCCATAGTCAACTGTATCCTGTCTGCTGGATATATCCCTAAGACCTGGAAAGCTGTCAGAGTTGTCCCAATCTTCAAAAGTGGGGACAAAAATACTGTATCAAACTACAGACCAATCTCCCTTCTTCCAATCCTATCCAAAGTCATGGAAAAATGTGTCCACTCCCAATTAAGCGATTACTATAACAAGACAAATTTCCGTAGCCAATTCCAATCAGGCTTTCGCCCCAAACGCTCTACCGTAACTACCCTGCTAAAAGTTTGCAATGAAATCCAGTGTGGAATGGAACGGGGTCAACTCACTGGTGCAGTATTCCTAGATTTTGCAAAGGCTTTTGATACTGTTGATCATGCTATCCTGCTTAACAAACTCCAGAGCTCTGGAATAGGGAAGCATGCTTTAAAATGGTTTCAGTCCTACCTATCACGTAGATCCCAACATGTGTCCATCTCTGGCTCTAACTCTAACCCCCTGGATATCACCTGTGGCGTCCCGCAAGGCTCTGTTCTGGGGCCCCTACTCTTCTCAGTGTTCATCAATGATCTTCCCACAGCTTGTCAGGAAGCCTCAATACACATGTATGCAGATGACACAATCCTATATGCACACAGCCATAGCCTCTCTGACCTTCAACACATACTTCAGTCTGACTTTTTCAGACTCGAAAACTGGATTTCCCAAAACAAACTGTTTTTAAACACTGACAAGACTGTAACAATGGTGTTTGGGACCAAGACTAAATTTTTAAAGCTTCCAGCGACTGAGCTCCAGATTATAACCAACACTAACAACACCCTAACTCCTGTTACTAGTTTTAAATACCTGGGCATATGGTTTGACTCCCACTTAACATTCGGGATGCACATTAATACCCTGACAACCAAGACCTATGCCAAACTAGGAGTACTTTACAGGAACAAATCCTCCCTAAGTCTCCTGGTCAGAAATCGTATCGCACAGCAGATGCTAATGCCAATTATTGACTATGGAGACATAGTATATGGCTCGGCACCTCAAACCCACCTTAGCAAACTTGACACCCTCTACAATTCAATTTGTCATTTTGTTCTCCAATGCAACTAAAACACACATGACTGCGAAATGCTCAAAGAACTAGATTGGTCATCACTCGAGTCTAGGCGCAAAGTTCACCTTTCCTGTCTTGCCTTCAAATTCTTTATGGGCAAGCTACCCAGCTACCTGAACAAGATCCTCACCCCTACCACATGCAGCACCTATCACCTAAGATCAGACTCCAAAAGACTGTTCATGGTCCCAAAGCTCAACAAAGTATCCGGCCGCTCCTCCTTCTCTTACCGTGCACCCCAAAACTGGAACAACCTACCAGAGACTCTTACATCTACCACTAGTCTAAGTTCTTTCAAATCTAAGGCTGTCACACATTTTAATGTGGTCTGTAACTGTTTCATACACCCATAATACAAATTATCTTTAACTGTGCATGCAATGTCTTGTATATAATGTATACCCTGCTCATTATGTAACTGTATTTGTAAACATGTTTTATTTGTCTTAACTCTGTGCCCAGGGCATACTTGAAAATGAGAGGTAACTCTCAATGTATTACTTCCTGGTAAAATATGTTATAAATAAATAAATGTATGTATGTACGTACACACACATTTATCTATCATGTGTATATGCAGTTCAACTAAGGGCAGAATGGGAGTTGTTGAAGCTGCCCTTAGGATATTTGTGTGGATTGGTGGTGTGATTGATGTGATGTCAACACGCGAGTCGGGGACGCCCTGACGCGGTGTCGTCACCGTGTTACTGGCGCGAAATGGGGCATTTCTGTATGTGTATTTAAGGTATGTAATTTGGCTTATTTACTGACTCCTTGCAACGCTCACGAAACGCGCATGAGGTCTGTTATACATCTATTTTTAAAGGACCTAATATAAAAAGATTATTTTATCTATTTTGGACCCACTCTATTGGCTGTGTGCTGTACTCTCTATTTTTGAAAACATTCTTAGATAAGTACACTTCTCCGTGTATACCCTTGGGTAAAAAATATAAAAGAAACAAGTCTAAACCAATGCTGCTAAATTAAAAGTTAGGGGAAGGAAATGGAAGAGGCAGGCATTTATCCTTCAAGTCAGAAGGGACGTACAGTAGGCAACATATCTGAATTATAAGGAATGTAACAACTGTTGCAAAAGGGCAATCAAATTACCATAGAAAGTAAGATCAACCTAAAAAGTTCTTAAAATGCCACAATAACACAAGATTAGAAAAGAGAATATAGGACCCTTTCAATGTACTGTAAAGTGGGCCGGCAAGTTATTGGAGATAAGGAAAAGGCCAGAGGTATTACATATATCCTTTGCCTTTTTATTTACCAAGAAGGAGTCAATTGCAAAAAATATTGAAATAGTAGGAAGACTTAACCTCTACATTAATGGACAATTGATTAACTGAAGAAGAAATATATAGGAAATAAACTACCTGGCCCTGATGGCATGCACCCAATGGTTCTTAAGTAGCTTAATTCAGTAACAGCCAAACCGTTAAATTTAATATTAAATTACTCAATTTCCAGAGGCTCAGTACCACAAGATTCTCATAAAGCTGACGTGTTGCCTATATTTTAAAAAGGAACTAGATCACAACTGGGGAATTAAAGACCTGTAAGCTTGACATAAATAGTGAGAACCCTACATTGTATCCCGGGTTTTGCATGGGATAATATTCAGGAATACAATAGATAACATAATCATTAGTAATAGTCAGCATGGATTTATGAAGGTTAGATTGTGCCCAACTAACTTTATTAGTTTCAATGAGGTGGTACTGTAAATACAAATTTAGATCAGGGCAATGCAGTTGATGTGAGATATTTACAGGTAAATTTTGCAAAGGCTTTTCAAATGGAGGTTATTGTACAAAATATTTGTACCTGAATTGAAAACTGGTTGAAGGATAAAAAACAGAGAATTCTCATAAATTGAACTTTTTACGTTTTTTTGAACCTTGAGTTTGGCATAAAAAGCAAAGTCTCCATCTTTGCTGATGACACTAAATTGTAGTAGGTAGTTAAATCAGTGCAGGATGTACAGTAATTTCTCTCCTTAAGAACTTGGATAGACTGGTAACTTTTGTAGGTAAATGGCAAATAAGGTTTAATACAGATAAATGTAAGATTATGCCTTTGGGAAACAAGAATAAACAGACTACTTACAAGTTAAATGGGTCAAAACTACAGTAGAGAAATCCTTGATATAGAAGGATTTAGGAGTGTTTGTAGACAGCAAGCTTTGAAATAGTGCCCAATGTCAGTCAGTAGCTGCAAAGGCTAATACGATCTTATCTTGCATTAAACAGGGTATGGATAGAAGGCAAGTAAGCATAATTATACCACTTTATAAAGTAAGACACACCTTGAATATGGAGTAAAGTTTTGGGTACCACTCTATAAAAAAGAGATTATGTCATCTGAGAATATATGACATATGAGGAGAGGCTGAGGAAGCCCAAGAAGGGCGAAACGCGTTGCTACTATCCCTGAGTACTTTTTTACCACTTCAGCCACCGTCAGAAGCAGGAAGCAGGAGCAAAGCATACCACCCGGACGCGGAGAGTTAGCTGCGCACTTGAGTATCCTGCACGAACATTTTCTGATAGACTGGCTGTTTTAATGCTTATCCAGCTCTTAAGTCATTTTGACTAAGTGCTTTTTAAATGTTTTGTTGGGACTTTGTCCTGTTGGTGTCAATAAAGATCACGATTTTTTTCACCCTTGTACCCTTGTGTACAATCGTGTGAACCAGGCACTATTTGAGTGATTTTAACAACATCAGTTTAAGGGTTGAATTTGAAGCTCCAGAGAGGGGAGAAGAGATACCAATTTGAGTTCATACTCACACATGGCCGTGTGAGTCTTCTGTTAACCTTACAGGGTTACATTTTAAACCCACCTCCGCCCCTTCACCCTTTTTTTCCCCTATTGTTTGGTGCGAAGAGCCGGTGGGGCACGTGACAGCCCTGCAGTGAGGTACCATCAAAGACACCTCCCTCCAGAGATCACTCACGCTTGTCCGTGTGAGTGGATGCAGTATTCCTCTGCTTTTCTGATCTTAAAACAGTTGTCTACCCCAGATATATATTTTATATATTCTGTCTTGTCCCTTACGTATTTGTATTCATTTCATTTAACTCTGAGGACAACATCACAAACCATTCCTGTGGAGAAGACCAGAGACGCTTTACTCCACACCAGAGGAGAAGAAAAGCACAAGCAGAAAGAACACAGAAGAGAGAACACCTAAAGTAAAGATACCTTGATGTGAAAGCATTTACACAAGGCCGTGTAAGTGTTTATGTTATTTTACACTTCATTTCACATCACAGTTCTATATTATTGTAGTGCATCAGACGTCTGTATAGTCCCTCAACCTGTGCTCCCCCATTTTTTGTCTGTTTTCCTGTATTACCAAGGATCCTGGATAGGTCCTTTTGGGGTTTTGAGCAGCGGGAAGAGATTCGGAAGTAGAGGGGACCTTTAAGTACTCTTTAAAGGTTGTATTGTTTAATTACAAGAATTATATCACTCCATAACTAATCCATTTAAGGTAGCGCCCGGGCTTTTCTGTACATCATATGAGGAGAGGCTAGCTACATTGTTTACGTTAGAAAAGATGTGTCTAAGAGGAGATATGATAACAACATTATATACTGTATAAATATATTTAGAGATGATACTAGGAACTTACAAAAGCACAGTGCAAATGACATGGGGTCATCCCTTAAAGTTGGAGCAAAGGAGATTTCACCAGCAACAAAGGAAAACGTTCATTATCATAAGGGCAGTTAAAATGTGTAAATAAATATTATTGGAGGCTGTGATGACAGATACAATAGAAATCTTCAAAAAAAAAAGGTTGAACATCTTTATAGAAAGGAAATGCATATAGGGATATACAAAATAAGTAAACACGGGAAGGATGTTCATCGAGGGAGAAATTTGATTGCCATTATTGAAGTTAGGAAGGAATCTATTTTTCCCCCCTCTGAGGTATCATTAGATAATGTTTCACTCTGGTTTTTTATTTGCCTTCCTCCGGATAAAAATACAATATAAATAAAAATATAGGATTAGTATCTGTTGTCTAAATTTAATATACAGTATGGTTGAACTTGAGGGAAATATATCTTTGTTAAACCTCATCTACTATGTAACTATGTAACAACATTAATTCAATTTATTTGGGCATTTATTTTTACATTGTAGTTTTTTTTTCTAAAAATTAAAATGAACGGAAACATGAGCAGTCTTTTTTAGCAGGTGGTTATGAAGGTGTACATTTAATACTGAACTCAATGTTCAGCAATGCCTGCACATAGTGCAAGTTTGAAGATTATAAATGGCAAGTAAATTGTTACCTGTAGAACTTGCAACATATGCTACTATATGTCATTAAATTTCCACCACCTCACCAGTAATGGTAGATGTCAGAACTCTAGCAGCAGGTGTTCCACACTTGTCCTTTTCTTATCATACTTGTCTCAGAAACATGATTTTACTGCAATGATTTTCAACTGCAATGATGACCTTTAAGTCTAGTTTCTTTGTGACATTAGTTATGGTGAAAGAATACTGCTAGACAAGGTCATAGAAATGGTACAGTGCTCATGCAGCCTTTGCCAGTTTGATGCTGAATCATATTGCTCTCTAGAGTGACACTTCATCACAACCACTCTGCAGTCTACCATTGCAAAGGAATAGGTAAAGATCTAAATAGCAGACTACAGCTGCTTTACAGATTTATTAAGGTCATGAACTGGGAGAAATCCTATGTACTGTCTAAGCACAAAGTTTTCTCAAGAACAACTACTTTTAAAGGAATGCTTTCAAGGTTAGTAGCTTAGTCAATAGTTCTTAACTATCAATAGTGTCTTTCATCAGTTTACAGTATTATCTTATCTTACATTTCATGGATATACATATTGCACAACACAATTATAGGTTTATGCAAGACAGACAAAAATATATATATATAAATATATACACACTCTTTACATTAGCTGTTTTATAGGGTATTGTCCGGTTTCATATATTTGTTGTGTGTATATATATATATATATATATATATATATATATATATAAAACATCACAGGAAGAAGAGATCAGTGTATCTCGAAAGCTCGCACAAATAAAGCATTTAGTTAGCCACAGAACGGTATTGTCTATTCGTTTTTGATTATTAAGATCGGCTAACACGGTACAGATACCTATATATATATATATATATATATATATATATATATATATATATATATATATATAAGAGAGAGAGAGAGAGAGAGAGAGAGAGAGAGAGAGAGAGAGAGAGAGAGAGAGATCCTCTGTGTGATCAAAACATCTGATTTTTGCATGTTACAATACTATTTATTGTACACTTACCTCCGAGTGCTGCCTCTCTTTGCTGTTTCTCTGCCCTGCTGGATGGTAATGTACTCTTTACATTTTTTATGGGACTAGCACCAGGCTTATTTGGATTCCAACATTGGGGTGCTTACTATTTTCCATACCCATATATATATACATACACACACACATACAGTATGAAACCAGACAATACCACAAAAAACAGCTGATGTGAATAGTTTAACTAGCTACGTTTAAGGCATTGGAAGCATTTCCAAATATTAACAGATATTTATCATACATGCATTAATTAATTAACAATCTAAAAAAAATATAACTAAATGTTAAAATATAGTATAAATATGTTCCTTTTTTGTCTGCAGAATGACGTTTCAAAAGATGTCATCAAAGTATTTAATGATATCTCGTATTCCAGCACTTGACAATGGAATGGGGAAAAATTTAAGAAAGATGTGTCATTAGTTTTGGTGGAAAACGTTTTAACTTTGGAATAGAGAGACATACAATATGTACAGAAATTCACTTTCCCCCAGATTCATCAAGTGCAATTATAGGTTAACATATCCAATCTGCTGTTAACTCCAATTGATTTGAATGGGATTTAACTCTGGAGTGTTAAACTGTAAAGGCGTTTTATGAAACTGCCTATTTAATACTTATAAGTTTGCTGTATTATGCCAGCAACATGGCAATTAGAGATGGGCAAATGTGTTGAAATTCATTGCACTTACATTTCAATGGAACTATCAGGGTAAAAAATGCAACAAAATTGTCTTACTTTGACAATTGATTTACTTATATATATATTTTTTCTTCATTCATGTTTTTCACTTTCAAAAACGATTTAAAAATGTTCCAATATTTACAAATGTTCAAAGTATATAATATATAAATTATATAAAGTAATAATATATATTAGTAGGTAGATAGATATATATGGAAGGTAGATAGGTAGATAGATAGGTAGATAGATAGATATATATAGATAGATATAGATATAGATCGATGTCTCTATCTATATTAGCGGTTATTTTATGAATATTTGCATAGCTGTTTTTACAGCAAATGTGGACTATGGCTAAAACTTTACTCATCTTTACCAGCAATGTCAACAACTGATATCAAGCTATTAGAAGCAGTGACAGAAAGCTGAAAGTGGTTGGAAAAGCTGTGTTGTTTTTTAAAGCTGTATTTTATCTTTCAAAAGCAGTTTTGAACTTTCTATTTCAGATGGCATATTAAAAAATGCCTTTGAAAATTTGTAGTATATGACACATGAAGAGTCTCAGGTAACAACAACCCAATGAAAGCTAATGCTGGTTTCAACTGAAGATTTATACAGTAGGTTTTTTCATTTTTTCTAAGCCATTATAGAGTTTTCAACCTGTAAGGACTAAAATCCACATAGAACATAGTCGCAAATGCTGTGTGTTGTGCGGTGCAGCACGTGTATAGTGTAGCGCTTTGCAAAATGCAACGTACCACTACAAACACTTAGCATGGCCCCAAAACCTTTCCCAGTGTCCACATAAACTCTTCCCCGTCATGCTATGCCATACTGACAGTGACAGATCTTACACTTTAATCATCTAATTATGCTTAGATACAGAACACTAATCTACAGAGTTTTCAATCCAGTGTATAGTGACACACACATAAAAAATCACCTGCCTGGTGATATCTATGAAGCTAGGTGTGAGTATATGTAGTTAGAGGACACCTAAAATGGGCAATGACTGGAGATGGGCAGTGGAAGATGGACTTACCTGAGCATTCAGAGCACACCATGCCCCTTCCTCCAGGCCTGCTGTTTGCCACTCGCTTCTTATGGTTGAATTATGGGGCATGAAATTGAAGTGATCAGTGGTTGGGGACAGTCGCGGAGCACTGACAAATCATGCCCTAGAATTAGGGAACTGGCAGTGGTGGAGACAGTGTCCTGTCACATTGAGGTTTGGGGCCAGTCAACTCTCACGGATACCATGAAATGTACCTCTCTCCCATGAGGCAAGGAGACTCATGGGAAAAATCAGTGACAGGTTACAGGTCTGTTAAAATATGTTAGATTCATTACTAAAATACTGTCAGGCAACTGTTTCTTTATGAATCTAACCCTCACTTTACATAATAAGCAACCTTGGCATTTCTATTTACGTCAGCTATCATAAGAGTGCAGTATTGTCTAATTAATGTTTGCTAATTAATGTATTATGTTAGTATTCTCTTTCTAGTTTCTGGGTTTTGTTTCTGTTTTATGGTGATTTCTATAAGTAGAGGGCTAACTTTCATTTATATTTTTATATAATTTTTAAGTAATTTTAGTTAGAATTTTGACCTCTCACTGTATGTTTATTTTGCTGTGCCATTTTTCTTAATAATGCATATAATATTGTACCATGTTGTATCTTTCCCAAATGTATTGTACCTTTTAAAAAAGGTTTTGACACTGTTTTGTAGCCAGATGTTGAAGAGTAAAACAGAATCCACATTGACACGACCTTGATTATTCATTTGCAGGCATTGCTTTGACAGCTTTTGCGTTTCCTCCTTACAGCAGTGCTTTTGTTTATATTTTAAGCTGTAAATACAAATGTCTGAATAGCTAATACCTCACATGCTAAGCTTCTTAATGGCTGTGCATGGCTGAAAAGTAAATATATCTCCCATCAACAAGTCATACAATATAGAATTCCAATGAACGCCGTTGGAAAAAATGGGTTGTGTAGATCATTTTCTTTCACAAATAGCTGTCCTTTAAAATGAACTTCTCTGTATTAATTACCCTTCATGCTTAGGAAAGAGAAAAAGATCCCTAATTATGCACTCTGTACTCTGATGCAATGGGTTGTGTAATTATTGCAACATTATTTTAATAAAGATAATTAAAAATGAGTTGATTGGTAAAGAACTTTTTAGACAATCAAAGGACAACGTCATATAACATACACATATGAATTTAAAAAGGATCTTAGGTAAGCAATTTCACTCTGCTAAAGTATCAATGGGTACAGTATATGTAGAGTAAACTTCCCAGTTGCATCTACACCAGATCAGAATGTTACAACAACCAGTGTTGGGCTAGCTGTGGAGGGCGGTTCAGTATGTTTATTCTCCCATGGGTATATGGCTAAAGGCAACAGCTAGAATGAGCTATTTTGAACTGGCAGAACAAAAGATGGCTTATCTAAAAGCCAATACAAATCTGTAGTCTGGTGCAGCAATAAAGATACCTGATACAAAGTTATACTGAAACTGGCATAATGTGTCTAACCTGTTAAATTTCCCATGGACACTTAGAATTGTAACTAGGTCTGATATACTTAACACAAAATAGATGGTGTATCAAGTATATCAGCTGTTAGTGTGGGCAGCTTCCTGATCAACAATATGACTAAAAAGTACAGTAGCTGCTCTTTATAAAGATCTATGAAGGGTCCACTGAATGAACAACTAAGAGTATCGCGGGAATGATTTTAACAAATTATTTTCCCCCTGCTACAAACGTAACACTACATTGTACCCCCGAAGGATTTGTTAACAGTATATTTCTATATCAATCATAGGCGTATTGAGTAGTCACTTTGGTGATATACTGATCAAACGAGTAAGCTATTGAACCGTCAATAAAAATAAAAAGTGGTCACGGCAGTTATGTGTTATTGGGAAATGAACTCAACCATGATAAGGAAGCACACAGGGTGCATGATCTCTGCATGTGATTTGTGAGGTCCTAAATGCCCGGGGAATAAGCAGGAGATCATAGTTCCCCTTTCCAAATGTTAGTACCGCGCCACAGTTCAGCCATTAATTGCACTCAATATCAATTGGTTCATAACACACAAGGTGCGGCGTCTCGGAGGATCGCCGTATCTTGTTAATGCCTCTTAAGCTAGTGGAGGGTAATGAATATGTGGGTTTGTAGTCCCTCCTTCTCCAGCCAAGAAAAATACTTCATAGTTAAATGAGGCACAGTGTCTCAATGGATCACATATCTTAGTTAAAGCCTCTTCGACTAAAGTGGTAGAGAGTATTGTGTATACTGTATAATCGTGGTCTCCCTTTCCCTAATAGCGAAAGGTATATAGCAGTGGTCTGTGGCATGGTGCCTTGTTGGATCACCATATCTTTATTAATGCCTCACAAACTAGAGTGATAAGGGGTATTAAGTTCATAGCCACCTATCCCTAGATAGGAGGCGCTTAACAATTGTAAAAATTGCCGCCTCTCTCCACCTAACGCTGTGACGTCACTAAGACGGTGACACGCACGAACCACCAACATATGTTTCGCGTAACAACGCTTCTTCTTGCCCAACGCCTCTCTTTGTCAAGATGACAAAGGTTTTTGTGTTTGATCGAAACATTGATCTGTGTGGATTCAAATTTCTTCTTTTTTGTATGAAGACCTCTGGAGTGTCAGTCCCTTCTTATTTTAGGAGGACGTGTCCTGTAATCTCTCTCAAATTACATGATGAAGTGTAAAACGTGTCTCTCTCCATTAATTTCTTTGTAATGGTTCTGTCATCTCACTGTTCCCTTGTGCTTTATAGTGCAGTAATAAAGCTTTATATATCTGACAAAAACCTACTTAGACTTTTTATCACAATGTGCTATTTGGACTGTTTGGAATAACCCCTAGTGGCTTGGGTGAGTTGACACCCATGTTAGTAATTAATCATTACTACTAGGCAAGCATTCATCTCTGACAACATGGCTCTTTATATACTGCAATTTCTGATTAATTCTGGCAACATTTCAAGGTTATATGGAGAAAATATTGAATTGAATGATATTTTTACGCATTCCCGAGTAATGAAGAGATGATTAATTGTCATACAAATTTGCATAACTACTACAGCAAGAACATTCTTGTATCCTACTGTACCCTTAGAATCTCATGTTGCTCTAACATATACATTGGGTAACACGATGCTTCCCATGCCTTCCCAATTATTGTCTACTTTTTATGAAATAATTTTAATTGCCCCCCAGATATCTCCTTGTGTTCATGAAATCTGCTGTTCCATTGTCCCTGACTTTAAAGAGTTCTGTAAGGCACTCTTGTAGTAATTGCAGGGCCTATCCTTGCTGCTCTTCATGCTTTTCTACTTTCCTCCTTAAAAAGTTCCCAGGAGTAGAGGGATTTTTCCTGTCGAGGTCTTTTGCCCCCAACCTTTGCCACACATGCTACTGTAAGGAGCAGAAAAATACTTTATAATGTAGTTCCCCTGGTAGCCTAAATATTTTTGGAAGTGATAGACTATATACATGTAGTTCCTATTGACTTTAAAAAATGTGCATCTCGTCCTCCTCTGTGGTAATATGACAAAAATATGACATAGGTAGAACTGCACAATGCTTTCTGAATACTCATCTCAAATGATAAACAACCTCAAAGGATATGTAAGGAAATGGAGAGGTGGAGATGGAGAGTTTAAGGCCTCAATACCATGAGTTTGTACCTGAAAAAGGGAGGGGGAGGACAAATGCTACTTAAATTATGAGCAGTGCTCTCAGTTGTTTGCAGCATAGTAGTAAGCTTTAAACATTAGTAGTGTTTCAAAGAGCGTCCAAACACATTAAGTAAATATAAAAGATGAGCAGAAGAGTAGGCAATATTAGTATCCCTGTAATTAGTATTGGGCTGAAGGGGCACACAAACCTAGACTGCAGCGGGAAGCCCTTTTCATTAAAGATGGGTAACATTTGTACAAAAATGTGAATCCACTGTGAATTAGTAAGATCCTTTTATCTACGGATCAGTCTCAAACAGGCAGATTTGTTGTTTATTCTATCACTGAACATTTGCAGACAGGTTTTTAAAAATATATATTTTTTCCGGGTTTCAGACACATATTTTGGGTGGGCGTGGCGGGGGGAGGGGGGAAGGAGACATACCTTTGATCAAAAAGGAGCACACCATAGATACCTGGGAGATATGCAAAGTACATTTAAATGATTCACACCCCACACGTCCTAAAAAGGCTTTGCAGAAGATCTATATGGACAAGCCTCAGGCACCTTGTGAGTAAGGGGGTATAAGTGTCATGCTCTAATGGATCAGAACCCATATCCTCTGCTATTCCAGGCAGAATCTATAGCGGTGAGCTAAACCAGCTGCTGGGTAGCTCTACTGTCAACACAGATTGCACTTTGCCAAGTTCGCCCATCTCTACTTTTCAGATGTTTGATGAAGCGCAGATGTTTCTGTTCTCATATAGTCAGCTTCTGTTCAGTCTTTAATGTCAACAGCATGAGGTCATTGACAGAATTAGAGATGAGAGAGCTTTTCTTTAACCAAGGATTTAAAAAACAGCTGCACATATGTCATAAGTATTTATTTGGGTTTTAAGGTCTAGCTTCTGGCATGGGAGTTTATTTATGGTACTGAAAAATGTTTCCTTATTCACCACTCAGGTATATATATATATATATATAGGTGTAGTGCTAGCAGCTTTATCATCACTGTACTCACAGGACTTGTGGAAGGGTTAGCAGGTGTTTATTTCATGTTCAAAGTTTCAGTCCACAACAGGACCATTTATATATATATATATATATATATATATATATATATATTATTTTTAATTTTTTTATTAATGTATTCAAATTTATATAATGTAGTGTAAATAGTTCTTGTAAAGCCATAAAAAATACAGCATAGTTAAGGAAATGCACAATGAGAAACTCCAGTGAACTTGGGAGAGAATTATTATTATTTCATTTATTTATAAAGTGCCAACCTAATCCGCAGTGCAGTACAAAATACGGTTGGCATACTGAACCAAAAAATGTCAAACATTAACATACATTGAAGAAGTAGGCAAGGAGGGCCTTAATACAAGGAGCTTACAATCTAAAAGTAAAGGATAGTGGAAACATAGGGCTCAGGGGGTGGGGAGAGGGTGAAGGTTGGTGTGTTTCAATGGCTTCCTGGTAAGTAGTTGAAAAGTAAATGGGAATGTGTTGAAATAGAGCTGTGAATGTGTGAAGGGCATCATTATACATCTCTAGTATTTTACCCAAGACCAATATCAGAGCAGTGGTGACATTAGGAATGTCAGCAAATGGCTGACAACCTTCGTACAGTACCATTTCAAGAGAATTAAAAAATAGTATTTACAGAAACTGGAGCATTCTACAAATATCCTTCATACTGTCTGAAACTCTATTTATAGAAAAGCCACTCTTTTATTTTAGATGTGGTAGAAGTATAAGAGATGTTTTAATTAAAACCAAAGCTAACACCACACAGTGATATTGGTCAGCGATTACTACACAGTGTATCATAGAGTGAAACGAATCAGTGATTATAATTTATAACAGTGTTACAAGTGAATATTATATTAATATATAGTGTTAAAGATGGGTATAAACATGGCTCATAAACCTCTGGCGAGGACTTGTTTCCGAAATCCTTCTCCACATATATCACTACACAAGTTTCAGGGGGAGCGTGATTATAACCCAAAAAAGAAGAATCAAAATATAGTGCACTTCTGACATGACAGTTTTAGCTTGTGCTTTATAACTTGGCTCATATGAGAGTTCTACTTACAAAAGGTACGTGTAAATAAGACCTTTCTCCAGGTTATGATAGATGATAGGATCCTGTCTTCTGTTTAAAGTGGTGCATTCCCTCAGGTTAAGAAAGCAATGGCAAACATGGTGCAGATCAGATGCATAACATATGTATTTAAGTATATACAATACTCACATTAAGGACATATCTAAAAAATCAGATTAACTGTGGAGGCTTTGAGATGGTGCTGGAGGAGTGTCCTTAGGGTCTCTGCCTCTCTATACCCTGCTGGATTGGAGCTGGCCTGTGGGTCCGTGTGTTGTGGTAACTCTGGGGCTGTTTCTCTTCCCCGGCATCTGCTTTCTCACCGGCTGTCGGCACGAGCTTCACAGCATCTGACGTCACCACTAGATCCACTCTGCTCAGTTCTCCTCCACAGGAATCTCTGAGTTCAGCACTTCAGCAATTTGACTCTAATCCTCTCTTGGTTCTCAGTTCTCTACGCATTTCACAGTCCTGGCTGCTTCATCAGGAGTATAACCCCCCTTAGAGTCAAGTTTAAAATGTGTGACTCATTTGAATACACTTTGAATACACATTACCATGTTTCCCAGGGTACTTCAGGTATGTTCCTCTTTCAGCACAGGCATCTCTCCCTAATTTATTTGGAGGGATGTTTGAGGGGACATATATAGAACTGTAGATACCATTAGGCTAGGTTAGGAAGTCCTTGTCTTCTTAAACTTTCAGACTTTGGAGGGAAATTACAATCCCTATCTCACCTGCCTTGAATTATTGATAAAAAAATGTGAGCTCTTTGGAAGCGATTAATTGTTTTGCATTTTTCGGAGCTGCTACACTGTAGTGAGTTTGCAAACAAATGTGATTTTGGTTATTCCGTCCGGATTTGCACTGCCAGAGTGACAACGCTTCTAAAAAAGCCTTTTTTCGTACGGTTTGGACATGTGAAAAGGGCTTACAGAATTTAAAAAATGCAAATTCACTTCTAAAGTGTACTTAAGGCCTGTATTATACTAACTGCATGAGCACGCAGCAATGAAAAACTATCTCCCTATGACAGTGTATCTAGTGCAGATGCGCATGCGCACAGCAGACAGCGTTGGCGCGGCAGCTGTATGGAAATACAAAGAAATGTGTATTTTAGAGAGGCTGCTGTGCCACATGATACTGTGAGCCAATCACAGTGAGGTCTACCCTTGTGATGTCATGGCCACGCATTCTAGTCATGAGCGTCATCGTTTGGACAATACACACAACACGCTTGCGCCATGTGCATGAGCAACATGCGCTTACTATACTACATACCTTAGAAGTGATTTGTCACAATTCAGAGCTGCTGGAAAAGGCTCTATAGAAAGTACTGCTGTATTACAAAATTAGGCCTACTCATTATTATTTAATTGCCATATATTTCTTATTGGATTTTCTGAGTAATATATCACATACATTTTTTTTTTAAATTTCACGCGCAAGTAACATTTTTGTAAAAAGATTTCACTTTATACAAGATGAGAGAAGCAGCAATTTGTGTTACGTCTTAAGTATGTTTTCTGTTAATTTAAAAATGCATTTTGTCTTCCCATGATCAATGCAGATTGTGTTCTGTTTTTTTTTTTTTTGCCTAAGTATTCAAAAGTACTGTACACTGTACAGGTCACTGTACAGGTTTGGACTGTGTGACACAACTTTATGGGTTTCCGGTGGTAAGAGCATTCATTATCTTTCTTTTCTCTTTCACAAGTTATGTATTCTGACCCCATAAGTCTGGCATTCAAATAGAATCAGTATCTGTCATGGTTATCATTGGTTTTAAAAGAGTGAGACTGTTATTGACTAATAAATGTTCTGCTGGTCCTGTCATTGTTTTAATATATTTATAAAACACTAAAATGATCTGTAGTGCCATACAATTGATAAGAGGCAAAAAAAGCTGTGTGTGCTGGGCACGCGCATAGTAAGTGAAACTTCTTTGACTTTTGTCACAGAAATTGACTTATAACGCGCGTGCTCGGCACACATGTGTCAGTGTGTCAGTCAGTGAGTATGTATGTGTTTGTTTGTGTGTGTGTGTCAGTCAGTGTATGTATCTGTGCCGGTCAGTGTATGTATCTGTACCGGTCAGTGTGTGTATTTGTGTCAGTCATTGTGTGTGTGTGTGTGTCAGTGTATGTCTCTCTCTCTCTGTGTTGTGTGAATGTCTCTCTGTGTCGGTCAGTGAGTGTATGTGTGTCAGTCAGTGTGCGTGCGTATGTGTGTCAGTCAGTGTGTGTGCGTATGTGTGACAGTCAGTGTGCGTGCGCGTGCGTCAAAGTGTGCATGCGTCAGTGTGTGTGTGTATGTGTTTATTGGCAGCAGTACCAGCATCATGAATGTTGAGCGGGTGGGGGAGCTCACAGTGGGGGGGAAGGAATAGGCACATCATTCAGGGGCGGTGTTCGGTACATCACTGGGGTGTGCGTGCGTGTGTCAGTGTGTGTCAGAGTGTGCGCGTGCGTGCTTCAGTGTGTGCGCGTGCGTGCTTCAGTGTGTGCGCGTGCGTCAGAGTGTGTGCGCGTGCGTCAGAGTGTGTGCGTGCGTCAGAGTAAGTGTGTGTGTGTGTCAGTCAGTGTGTGTGTGTGCGTCAGAGTAAGTGTGTGTGTGTCATTGTGTGTATGTGTCAGTCAATGTGTGTCAGTCAATGTGTGTATGTCAGTGTGTGCGTGTCTGTCAGTGTGTGTGTATCTCTCTGTGTGTACCGTATGTCTCTCTGTCTGTGTCCTGCCCCCTCTCTCCTGACTCCCCCCACCCCCGACGGAGCTGCGGACCCGGGGGGCTCAGTCTGAGTCTTCTGAGCAGATACCCACCCACCCCCCGGCGGCGCGCTCAAGCTCCCCCCTTCCCCACCCCCGGCGGCGCGCTCAAGCTCCCCCCTTCCCCACAACCCGGCGGCGCGCTCAAGCTCCCCCCTTCCCCACAACCCGGCGGCGCGCTCAAGCTCCCCCCCCGGCGGCACGCTCAAGCTCCCCCCTTCCCCACCCCCCCCCCCGGCGGCACGCTCAAACCACCCTATTCCCAGGCGCCGCTGCCAGCCGCTTCTGCGCATGCGTGGCGCGCGGCATGGCAGTGGGCGGGGAACGGCGCCGCTGCCAGCCACTTCTGCGCATGCGTGGCGCGCGGCATGGCAGCGGAACAGCGGCGCCGTGGCAGTTAGGAGCGGCAGCTATCGCCGCCGCATGTGAGCAACTAGGTGTGGGTGTGTGGGAGGGTGAGGGGTGCGCCGCCACATGTGACAGGGGGGGAGCGTGTGAGCGGAGCGGCGTCCATTACGTGACGTCACTTCCGTTTCACATTTCGCCCCCCCATCTATCCAGTTTTATCCCATCAGAGGTGCCACTAAAGAAGTTTCACTTCAAAAAAACAATACATATTATACAAACATACAGTATTACATTCATACAAACTGGTGCACTAGGTGCGTGCAAGTCACATTTAGTCATACCTTTGTGCCTCACATAATTACATCACCTAACTTATATGTAGTTCAACAAAAAAGTCCACAATCAGTAGTGCAGGAATTTTTTGGGGTGTAGGTGTGCTACACATACAAAATCAGAAACATACAATCGATTACAAGGAAGACCCATTGCACGCTTGATTATGGGAGAAGTATATATTAGATATACAATATACGCAACTGGCATCATCATAAAATGAACAAGGCAGAGATAAGTTTATAGTGCTTCAAATGAGATATAACTGAAATTAGAATGATATCAAATCAAAAGATATAGTAATTTTAGATTATTATTAATAATAACAATAATAATAATAATAATAATAATAATAATAAGCTATATCCCCATACCATGCAGACAGCCAGGCATACCAAAATACTATTGATATGTGGCTTGTTTACGCAATGTTAATTGAATCTGAAAACAAGAGAATTACTTTTAAACAAATGATTGCAGAACATTAATTTTAAAATGTGCAGACTTCTGAGTCACTGAATTATCTAACAAGGAAGACACTGTGTTTACAACATATTTAGGTTACACTTGAAGTCATATTTCCTTGGAACAGACATGTAGATTTTCTATTTTTTGTTGGGAGTCTGAATGTTCAAGTCAACTTCAGTAGCCATACATAGAAAGCTTTGTTGATTGACATTGAGAGAAGAATCAAAAGTAAGTCATAAAAAATAAGCTGCTTACACTTGTAGGAAACATGAAAGCAGTAATACTACTGTAGCCCCGGTTTATTTTGTACTCACTGACCCCCCTCGGCAAGTGCCGAGCGATCGCGGGTGCCGCCGGAGGCAGCGACGAACCCGCCGGCACAACGCAAAGGTGGGGGCCAGAGCAGGGAGCGATCCGAGTCCCCAGAGTCTCTGCGGCGTACCCGGCTAGTGGGGGCCGCCATGACAGGTTGCGCGAGCGTGCACATTGGTCGCACAGGCGCAGTAAGGGTAGCGCACGCGGTTCCAATGCTAAAGAGGTCCTGAGTGGACTACAATTCCCAGCAGCCTCTGGGGATTGCTCTTGCACCCACATCACGTGCAGCTAGCCAGTAAATAGGGTTTTGCAGCTTCTCCTGTGGAGGAAGGCTACAATGTTGCGGGGACCACGTTTGGCAGTTGAAGCTGGGAGCAGGAAGGGGGAGGAAGGGTGTAAGGAGCAAGTGGCTCCTGCACCAGGTAAGGGTCCCCAAGTCCCAGGCAGGCCCCAATCCCCAACAGGGTAGTGGGTAGGTACTGAGGGACAGCCCCTAGGTTAGGGACTCTGTCCTTAGGTGTGTGAGGGTGCAGGCTTGTCAGTGTCACGGTTGGTAGTGCTGTGAGTGCTGACAAGTAGGCACAGTGTGTGCAGCATGTGCTGTGTGTTGTTGCTGCAGGTTGACTGTGTGTGTGTAGTGTGTATGCTGCAGGCGCTGTTAGTATTAGCTAGAGTCAGGACTGGGAAGAGTTAGGGGAGTGGAGCAGGCTATTAACCCCTTAGGTCCCAGATAGGTCCTCACTCCCCAGTTTGTGGTGCTACAGGGACAGGCCCTAGGTTAGGGACCGTGTCACGTAGTGCCAGTGATAGATAGGGACACAGCGGACGCTGCGGTTCCTGTGAAGAGGTTCGGGCTCAAGTCGGGGTCCACAGAGACTATATCCAGGGTGAGATCACCCTTGGCGGTCCTCATGCAAATGACCTGTTTGGGATCAGATGGAATCACCGAGCGACGGATCCTTTGTGAAGCAGTTGCTGATCCAAGTACTGGAGTGCTCGGCAGGTACTATTACATCCACAAGTGCACCAACGGGCCCTTAGCTTAATAGTGACTGCGAAGTCACCCATATCCTCTCTCTGCAAGAGTGCGGGACATTGGGTGGGGATCCTATGGACACTGGGTGGGATCACTCGGTGTTGGGGGAGGCGTTTGGTGAGACGCCTTGGTTATTAGTGTCTCCTCTGTAGAGGGGCACCTGTTATTCTATTGTTGATATATGTGTGTATGTTCTTAAGTAAAAGGTAGTGGTTATCATAAGGTGTTGTATGTTTCTTGCCCAGGGGAATCTCACATCACGGGGATCCTGGGTAAGTGGAGGCGCTGCGTTAAGGAAATGTGTAAGTGTTACCCCAGGCTCCCAGCTAGCGGAGGCTCAGATCTCCTGGAGCCGCAGGTGTTATACAGTGGCCAGTGGTTCCTTTGGGAGGGTTCAGAAAAAGGGCTACATTTGGAGGCGCTGCTTAGATATCAGACCTGGGGTGCCCTGTAAATTTTTCTAAATTGTGTCTTATTTTTGTTTCGCCATGGGGAAGCCCTCAATGCGGAGGAAGCCACATGCAGAATTCCCGGCCGCGCGGGAAAATGTTGCAAACAGTTATCCGGGACTGGCGGGAAATCCGAGCCCCGCCCCCACCATAGGAGTGAGCACAGTGAGCAGCAATCAGCGATTTCTGTTCCCCCTGAGGAAAGTACGGGATGCAGAGAAGAACACCCCGGGCTGTATAGAGTCATATGGTCCCCACATTCAGTATTGCCAATAGCATTATGCCCGTGTGCGTTCAGAGACTGGTGGCTGGGCAGACGGGTCGCCTAGGGTACCTGTAGCACTCACGAGGACAGTGGTAGATGGGGAAGAATGGATGCACTGCTGCCTGAGTGAATGTGATTGCCCCGTCGGTGAATTAACCCGAGGGCCTGAGTGTCCTGACTGTGCGGCGCAGTTCCTGCAACCCAAACTGCCGAAGCCTACAGAACCACCAGAGGGAGAGGAGGACACTGTTGCGGAAACAGATTATTCTTCCCCTGAGAAGGAGATAGGCTGCCAGGGGTTACACCCTAATGTGTATGTGCCCTGGCAAGCGCCAGGAATAGACGACGTTGTGCTAGTGTGCCCCTGCCTGCAAGAAGCCCATGCACAGGGAGCCATCCTGTCTCAGTTACTGCTCGACTTCAAGGAAATCGAGGTGGACGGAGAACTGGGTATCCAGTGTTTTAGCCCCACTTGTGACTGTTCTAGAGATGCACTGGCGTGGGAACCCCAATGTGACTGTTGCGGTGCCTGGTTCTTAAAGTCTATCATACTCTTGCCTCCGGAACCAACCGAAGAAGAGGAGGCGCCTGATGTCTCTACCCAGGCGGTTGAAGCCGCTGCTAGTCCACCTACATCAGATGTGGAGGTTGTGGAGGGCCCGTGTGTCCAAGGGGATATTCTAGACTCAGGTTCAGAGCCGGATCCGCTGAAGGCAGAGTCACAGATGTTGGAACCCCAGATGTCGGTTCCAGACACGGTTCCCGAGCAGGAACCACAGAGCCCAGAACCGCCGATTCCAGAATCACAGGGTAAGGTGTCTATACCCCCATCTTCTTTTAGTGATTCCTGCGACCAACCACTCATGGTGATGCGCCTGCCGGCGGACCACCCTAGTGAAGTCACCGAGCAAACTATCTCAGCTGATACAGAGCCTGCTGTGGGTCTGTGTACCCTAGAGGAGGTGTATCCAGATGCTGCGGACCCTGCTGTGGGCCCGTGTGCCCTGCAACGGCCAGTCTGGCCTAGCACTGAGGTACCAGCGGTCCCAGGCTTGGGATCAGTACATGGTGACGACGACAAGGGTGAGTTGACTGCCCCAGGGGTGTCGGGTGTGAGCTCCCCGGTGATCGCGGAGCCTGGCGGCTCCGAAGGTAGGATCACCCGGGCGATGGGCTCACCTCGTCATCGCGTCCTGGCGGAGGTGTCCCCCTTAGAAGATAGCTGTCCAGTGGTGCCTACCATACCTATCGCCTATCGTCCAGGCGAAGAGAACCGCTCCTGATCTGAGTGTGAGCCCGTGCGCTCCAACACAAGTGGTCCCAGGACTGGGATCCAATGCTCCCGAGGTTCCAGCAAGTAAGTGGACTGCCCCAGAAGTGCCAGGGACAGGTCCCGAGACAGCCGAGGTGGGAACTGACAGCGTCCCCGAGGATCTGTTGGCCACCGTGAATCATGGCAGTGGTAAGGTATCTACCCTTTACCCCCTGCCGGGTGAACCCGAGACGGTGAGGAGAGAGACATTGTCCATTGCTCGCTTCCCCGTGGAAGCTTCGCCAGTTTGTAGGGACAAAGACTGTGTGAATAAGGATTCAGGGAAGGTTGCCTCCTTTAAGCCCAAAAAGGAGCGCTCCATTCACCATGTAGTGGACCGCGGGAAAGGTCCTGGTCTCCTGGCCTACCGCATCTATGCTGCGGATGGTCGGGTTAAGGCCTGGATAAGAGACACTGTGCTATTCCTTCTATGAGGGGGAGGAAGTAGCACGGAACCAGTGACTGTTACCCCAGAGCGTGCTCTACAAGAGATTTTTCTGGGGGAGGCTCACGGACGCCAAAGTGAGGTACCCCCACCTGATCAGTTAGGGGCACTCCACTATGATACTCAGCTGGCCTCGGGTATCCACGTGATGATGTTGGGTACCAATGGGAAAATGCAAGTTATGTGTGGTATGATTTATGCAATGCATTTTTCGTTATATAACATCCGCTATGTTTGCTACCCAAGCGAGGTCGTTGGGAATCTACGAGGGGGAGAATGTAGCCCCGGGTTTATTTTGTACTCACTGACCCCCCTCCGCGAGTGCCGAGCGATCGCGGGTGCCGCCGGAGGCAGTGACGGACCCGCCGGCACAACGCAAAGGTGGGGGCAGAGGCTCAGATCTCCTGGAGCCGCAGGTGTTATACAGTGGCTAGTAGTTCCTTTGGGAGGGTTCAGAAAAAGGGCTACACTACTTCCCCTTTTTTTCTTATTTGTATTTGTAAAGCATGTGACAATGTATAATTCTACATTCTTATCTGAGCTGGGAACCATTTGGTGCTCCTGTTATAAATCTGTAAATATCCTGATTATGAGCCTAACATAATAGCCACCTTTCAGTTTCAATAAATCCTTCAGTCCGTGTAACTCAGCAGCTACAATATATCCTGACATTACTAAGGTAACATTATCTATTGTTACAGTTTACCGCTCAAACGGCTGGGAACATTGGCAACATATTATCATAAAAAGGAAAGTGTTACAAAGAACTTGAACTGCGTGGGTGGTGGTCTAAAACCTGCTATAGAAATAAAAGGATGCTTTAAAATTCATTAAATTAAAAAATGAAAGCGTTGAATAAAATCAGTCACTATTATCTAATATTACAGAAATTATTTTTTTCTAAACATATAGGATTTTACATTACTTTTGAACACTATATATGTATGTATCTATCCATACTTTCCAAAATCATTACCTTATTATGCTATCACATATATATTGACATACAGTGGCTGCCGCCTTTATTATCCTGCGACCGCCACCGCAATGTGCGGGCTGACGCGGCTGATTTGGTTTTTGTTTTCTGACGCGTGCCGCTCGTCACTGGTGCGCCGGTCACAGGTGCCAGGGAGCGTGCCAGGGTTTGCCGGCATCCCCGAAGATGGATGGAGGTTGAAGGGGTAGGCGGGGAAAGGGGGGGATGCGTTGTGCATCAGGAGAATCAGGAGAAGCAGAGGCGGAGCAGCCAGGGGGTCCCGAGGGGAGGGGAAGATGCGGCGAAGATGCGGCTGGCGCGCGGCCAAGTTCGGCGCCAGCCGAAAAAACCCACGGGTAACCACGGGCAAATGTAAGAATAAAGCTGGCCGCAGCAGTACAGTATTACTGTACATTTTAAACTCTCATGAGCAGGTCCTTATTACCTTCTGTACATGTTTGAGCTTGTTTGTTATTTGCATGTCATTCTGTTTATGCAATTAATGTTACTTTGTATCCCCATTGTACCACACTGTGGAATATGTTGGCGCTTTACAAATAAACAATAATAATAATAATAATAGTGAGTCTCACTTTGACTGAGGTTTACTAAACAATGCTGACTGAGCTATAACCCAATTTCCTCTGTCAAGAACCATTCATGTAATAAAGTTTTGTTCAGTTTAATAAATCTGTTATTTTATCCTTGTTTGGTCATTTATGTTAGTGTTATTGATCATTTCAAATCAATTTTTACTCTGTTCTGTAACTTATCCTAGATAGAACTTAAAAGCAGTATATTGATATCAATGTTATTTTTTCCTATTAGAGATGTGCAAAATGTTTGCACAAGTTCACAAACTCATTTTTCTAACTTAAAATGGGGTGCCCTTTTTCATTACAAAAAACCCTCAAACTTTTCATGAATCTGTGCAATTAATGCAACATTCACAACATTTTTGCAAACTAAAATGGGCCAGTTTGCAAATCTCTATTGTGTATGAAAAAATTTCAAATGCATTCAATCAGGGTTTACTTTCATTATACATGAAAAATCAATGAAAATGAATGATTGAATTGGATTTATACATTATTTTAAGTATGGATTGATGTTAAAGTTCTAATGCCCCTTTTATGCCCTTCTAAAGGAGCCCGCAATAGCTTTGGTTACTGGGAAAGACAAACTGAACAGTGCACCATCTGCTAAATAGAGTTTGTTAAGTGACAGGCTCATTTTGAACTCATTTGTTATAGTAAAAATGCTGATTTGCATGTACAGTATGTAACTGGCTCTTTGCTTAAAGTGTTATAAGCTGAATTTGCATTTACAGTATATTTTACTGTATGTGATCAAATTAGTAGAGAGGGTATTTACCATAATGTCCCTGTTGCAAAAGTGGAATGCTGGTGGATTGTTTTAATTATAAAGCAAAAAATAAATGTTATGCTGTTTTATGTTTTGCACAAAGAAGTTTGAAGAATTATGCTTTAAAATCAATTAACGTAGTTTCTAAAAGTCTTCCTGCTACAAATGTCGTCAAGATATACACCAAATATGCCAAAAAAACCAACTCTTTAAATGCATATTATGGTTTCATTTACTGGACTGCACTGAATTCGGTAGATAAAAGCCCTTAAGATGTCACTAGTAACAACATTAATTATGAATAATTGTACGTTATTAAAATATGCTCCTGTCACCTTTCTTTATATGTACCTTTCAGGCACCATTAAGCGTATTGATTTATCTATGGTAATGGGCAATTTTGCTTTGATGCAGCAAAGGCTTTTAACTCTTTTTCACATTTTTTGCTCAAAATTGCTATTAAAATTTGTTAATGTATGTTTGAAATCTGGTAGCTGCCACCAAAACAATTCAAAGATATATAATGGAAATACAGCAGTTGTTGTTTTTGTAGATGTCATCCTACCTAAGGATATATGTCGAAACCCTAAACTATCACGGATGCATATAATTATCAATAACTATACAGATGTACAGTAGCAAGACTTTTTCTGCACGTCATCGCTGCTTCCCGCAGTCCCGTAATTGCAACGATCACAGCCTGGATGAATTAACAATGCCGGAGGTCCGTTCCATAAGCAAGAACCCCCTACAGCATCATCACGGCAGACACTGTCCCCAGCTTAGCTAACTTTTGCTTGTTCGGTCACGGTGCTGTGGACAGTAAGTCTTACACCTGTATATCTGTACATAGGAGCTTGCGTGTTTTGATCTGTGTGACTGAATTACTGGTTGATATCAAGTGCTGGTTGTATTAAGTGTGGAGTTACAACAAGAAGGGAATAGCTGTGCTGTGAATACTAGTGTATACTAGCAGGGGTGGCTGAACTTGGGGAGTGTACAGTGGGTTAATTTCTTTTAAAAGTGTGTGCTAATTGAAAGCCTGTAACTAACTTTTTTTCTTTCTCCTGCCAGATTGAACCTGCAGTGGGTGTGGTTAGTTGATTACTAACCTAACACACCTGGTTGGTGTGTCCCCCTATTTAAAATAGAGGCTTGTAACAAATCCTGAGCTTGTGTCCTGATCTGTATGACTGGTTGATTTCAAGTGCTAGTTGTATTACTGTAAGTGTGGAGTTAGAAACAGAAGAAGTGCTGGTTGTACTATGTGTGGAGTTAGAACCATATATATATATATTTAAAACCTTTTAACTGATTGGCTGGCAAAGCCAGCCAATAAGTGAAATATGACATCTGGTTGGTCACAGACCAACCAGAAAAGAAAAGGTTTTAAAACTGAGTCAAAATAAAACTGAAGCTAGTGCAATGTAGCTAAAAATAAAGTGCACTAAAGGAGGAGGTATAATTGAAAAGAAACCAGATAGGGGGATACAGAGCAGAGCACCCCGCTTAAATCCCACTGGGAGGTAAATGTAGGTACCTGCCCAGTGGCCACAGCGTGGGTAAACTCTGCTAGAATCAGGAGTTAACACAAGAAAGGGGTTAAACAAGGTATAATATATTGAAGTACAGTTAATTGTTAGCAACTCCATAGTTGCAATAATGAGCAGGATTGAGAATGCCACTCAATGCACATCTTGCCACATGTATATGCACTTGGAGCAGCTGTTCCAGGGAGCATATCGCTGTGAAAAGTGTGAGCACCTGGTCTCTTTAGAGTCAGAGATTGCTGATCTGAAGAAGAAACTTGCAATATTGAGGGACATTGACAATCTTGAAAGGAGTTAAGTACTCACTGAGCAGGCCCTGGCTGGGACTAGTGGTGCAGATGGTTGTGCTGTGAATGAGAAGCAGGTAGGTAGATGGGCAACAGATAGAAGGGGAAGCAGGGGGAAGAGGAAGAGGCAGGACAGTTCTGAGCTGACCCATCCCAATAGATTTTCCATATTGTGTGAAGATATTGGGAATATCACAGCAGGAATAGCAAGGCTGGGGGAGTCTGATTCCTCTAGCATCCAGGGGAATAGTTCCTCCAGCATAGAGGTGGCTCAGGATCCTGAGAGACCTAGAAAGATTATTAGGAAAGCTGATTGGGCAATCTGTTGCCATGACCGCATGAACCGAACATTTTGTTGTATCCCGGGTTCTCGAGTTTGGCACATTGCGGATCAGGTAGACAGATTGTTGGGAGGGGCTGGGACTGACCTGGTGATCTTGGTACACGTTGGCACCATTGACAACGTTAGAGAAAGATGGAGGGTCCTAAAAAATTATTTCAGGATAGGCCAAATACTTATGGCAAAGACCTCCAGTGCCATGCCAGGTTAATGCATGGCTAAGAAAGTGGTATAGGAAGGAAGGGTTTGGGTTTTTTAGAGTACTGGGACTCCTTTTCTTAGAGGTGCAATCTTTATGGTAGGTATAGATTGCACCTCAATGAAGAGGGATTTTCTGTGCTAGGGGGAGAGAATGTTAAAAAGGTTGGAGGAGATTTTAAAGTAGGATGGAGGGGGGAGAGACAAGAAACAGATAATGAACTAAATAGAACAGATGGGGGTGTGGAAATACCACAGGGTCATGGATGTACAATGGGGAAAAGTGGGAGTTTGGCAAGCAGCGAGACACCCATATTAAATACAAATAATACCAGAAAACTTCTAAAGACTAAATCCAATTGAAGTAAAAAGGCAGGAGCAGATTAAATAATAGTACAGACTGAAAAATCTTAAATGCATGCTTGCCAATGCAAGATGACTGACAGATCAAATGGGTGAGCTTGAATTAATAGTAACAAGGGAGCAGTATGATATTATAGGCATTACTGACACATGGCGGGATGAAACTTATGAGTGGGTAGATCATTTAGAGGGTTATTCCCTTTTTCGGAAGGATCAAGCAAATAGAAGAGGAGGCGGAGTATACTTATATGTTAAACCGGATCTAAAACCTATTCTAAATGAAGAGGGAATGATGAAAATGAATTGACCTTGTGGATAGAAATTAGCAGTAGAGGTACAAGAACAAAGAAAATGTTTGTAGGAATATGCTATAAATGAAGGAGAAAGAAGATGAATGAAGATTTTTGTACCTGATGCTGATCTTCAAGGAGGATGGAGTCAGATTGCAGTAGATGACGTCGCAGTTAGAGAGTTTACTGATACACCGGGATTCAGAGGGTGAAGACTTCTCAAGTTAAGATAAATATTGAATGTATGTAATTGTCTTTTTTTAGGTTTTTTGATTGTATTTATTTTTATGTTTTTCATTGGCCATTGAGAGCTAATGTATTTATCTGTGTCCCTTTAGGGTACAGATATATACAGTGTCAGGCAAGGCATTTTTTGACAAATGCTTGTTTACAATTGATTGTTATATTTTCTATTTCTGTTTATTGTTTTCACTAAATTTTTTGGCATTTGGATGGATTGTTTTTAGTACATTTTAGGATTGGTTAGTGGTTTTATTTCTTGAATTGTTTTGTTGGTTAGTGGTTTTATGTATTTAATTGATTTGTTGGATAGATGTTTAATTGTATTTTAATATTTTGGTATAAAATAATTTTAATTATTTTGCTGTTTTGGTGATAAATTAATTTGATTGATTTGTACTTTAGGCTTTTTAGTTATTTTATTGTTGGGGTGTTAAGGTGCTTGTGTATTTCTTTTATTATTGTGTATTTTTGGCCTTAATGATTTTTATTAGGTTGACCGTGACTACTATAGTGGCTTATCATGCCCATATTATATGGGTATGAAATTCCACTGTGCCAATCAATGGGTACAGGATGGGTATAGTGGGTCCGGGGTTGATGCTTAGGCCTCCCAGTTAGGTAGCAGGGGACGGGGGTTAACCCCTTAATTATTATAGCGGTTATTAACCGCTAAGGTGATTAATTGGTTAGGGGTCAATATATTGTAATTTTACTTGTACTCTTGCTCCCAACGGAGGACATGGACCTGGAATATGGTGATGTGGATGTCCTTCATGATGGCAGGGATAAGTAGAAGTTTTATTTACTGTATTTATGATGACTGGCTAATATTTGATTTTGAATGGGCAAATGAGCTATTATCCATATGGGGATAATAGTAATTTTGCCCATTACTGTACTGTGTGTTGGGGGGGGTTGTTGGGGGGGGGAGGCAGTGGGTAGTAGGGTTGTTGTGTGTATTTTTGTTTCTTGGAGTAGAGGGATTGGATGAAGGGGGTAGTAGCCCCCAGGGTGGGTGTTTAGACCTACCTGGGTGAGGGGGAAGCAGGACTGGTTAACCCCTTCATTACCATAGCATTTCCCACCACTATGGTAGTGAAGGGGTTAACTCCTCCAAAAAAATCCCGACAGGCCTAACCATCCACCCTTGGGGTACTACCCCCTTCATCCACCCCCTCTGCCCCCAATAAACAGGCTATTGAAGTTGAACCACTTCATTGCCTTAGTGCTAGTCGCTAAGGTAATGAAGCTGTTTAAAAAAAAAATCATACTAGTGTATGTGAGCAAGGGGTCTCCGGAGCAGAACAGCATTGATTTCAGGGCCGGGTCTCGCGTCACGTAACCGGGGCATTTAAATGCATAGGAGATACCGGCACCCCATAACGGGGCCTGTATCTCAGGAATCAGGGTCCCTGGTCCTGAAATCAACACGGTTCTGCCCCAGAGACCCCCCTACACACGTACACTAGTATTACAAATGTTATTAAAAACATACGATCACTGGTGACATATGCGCAGGCCAGATCGCAGTACATCGCTGCAGGTAGACGAATGAGGCAAACATCACATCGCTCCTCACCAGTTTTGTCATTTTGCTATCGTCAGTCTTCCGAGTCGTTCTGAATAACGTGATAGCTACAATGACAAAACTGGCGGTGTAACAGGCCCAGCGAGATTTTTTATGACTGCAACTAGAATAGGCCCCATAAAGTCAGAAGGAACGGAGGCATCATATCAAAATAATAATTAATGTAGCAAAAGTTGCAAAAGGGCAATCAAATTAGCAAAAATGGATAATGAAAAAAGGATTGCAACAGAAAGTAAGATCAAGACTAACATTTCTTTAAGTACCTTAATAAAAATAAAATTAGAAAAGAAAATATAGGACCTTCCAGTGTGAGGTGGGCAGCCAGATTATTGGAGATAAGGAAAAAACAGAAGTATTAAACAAATTATTTGCCTCTGTGTTTGCCAGGGAAGAATCAATTACAATAGTAGTGCCGCAGGAGGAAGCCACAACCTCCATATTAATGAAAAAATGGTTAACTGAGGAAGAAGTTCATAGGCGATTTGATAAAAATAAAGTATATAAGGCAACTTGCCCTGATGGCATTCATCCAAGAGTTCTTAAGTACAGTAGTTAAGTTCAGTAAAAGCCAAACCGTTTCATTTAATATTCAAGGATTCCATTTCCACAGGCTCAATGCCAGGAGATTGGCATAAAGCAGATGTAGTGCCAATATTTAAAAAGGGAGCCAGATCACCACCAGATAATTACGGCCCTGTAAGCCGGACATCAATATTGGGGCAGCTTCTTGACAGTTTAGTATGGGACAATATTTAAGAATACCTAATGAAAACAAAATTATTAGTAATAGTCAGCATGGATTTATGAAAGATAGGTCATGCCAAACTAATCTTATTAGTTTCGGTAAGTAGGAATTTAGATCAGGGTAATACAACTGATATGGTCTACTTAGATTTTGCAAAGGCTTTCTAAACGGTTCCACACAAGAAATAAGTGTACATAATAAAATTAATTGGACTCAGTAAAAATATATGCACCTGGATTGAAAATTGGTTGAAGGATAGACAACAGAGAGTTGTCATAAATGGAACTTTTTAAGGTTAGGCTACAGTTGTGAGTGGAGTACCTAAGAGATAGGTACTGGAATCCCTGTGTTTTAATTGATTATTAATTACCTTGAGGTTGGCATAGAGAGCAAAGTCTCCATCTTTGCTGATGACACTAAATTGTGTAAGGTACTGTAGTTGAATCAGTGCAGGATGTAATTTCTCTCCAGAAGGACTTGGAGAGACTGGAATCTTGGGCAGACAAATCCCAAAATCTGGTTTCATTGTTAAGAAGCATGTCATTGTATAAGATAAAACTGAATCTATCTAGGGTTTAGGTATAAATAGATACAAAGTATGAAGAGCAGAGTCTGTTTCTTGGGAGCCGGTAAACAAAGAAGGGGCAGAACACTGACCCAAAGACTATATATGTATACAAGAAAGGTCTAACCACTCAACCATAGTTATCAGAAGGATACATAGATAATACTGACGTGCATAGATAAGGTATAACAAAGTTGCTCCGGGGGGAGAGGGGGGAAAGGGTCCCAAAAAACTGCACTCATCATGTTCCTTGCGAGGCTTAAATATGTGAATTAACCCCAGGGTCAATGATCATGTGGCATAAAGCCCATGTACATTACTGACTGACTGTGAGTATCTGTCAACAGGGTACACCTTAGACAGGTTTCGTTGTTCATAAACTGAGCATGTTATTTGGATGTCTCCTATAGTAATTTTGAACATATTGAGTAGCACACTCACTACATAGGTATCTGAAGCTGTTCCATCTGAGCCAGATGCATACTAGAGTTACAAATATAAGTGCTTGCTACTATTCTAGCTAATAACTGCTATGTAGAAGCTATTACTATACACATCGAGCCGTGTCCCTACAGTATTGACTTGTATGCCGAATCTGATTATTGGACCTCTTTTTCCCCTCTTGGATACGGATATCGGTATCTAGACCCTATCCTTTACCTTTACACTAGCTAATTATCGCACTAGCTGGACCCTATTTGACTACAGTTAATATATGCCACCTCATTGCTGGGGATTTTAATATGTATTTCACGTTGTTTGACTTGTAGATTTAAAGATGTAATAAAATGTTATTATTTTTTCGATTTACGCCACATGAGCATTGACCCTGGGGTTAATTCACATACGAGAGCATCTCCAAGGGAAATTCTATCTCTAGACTTATACAGTCACACAAGTATCCCCTGACGAGTGCAGTATTTTACAGACCCTTTTTTGCCCCCCTGGGTCAAACTAATATATATGCCATACCTTCCCTATGCACCTCAGTGTTATCTATTTATCCTTCTGATAACTATGGTTGAGTGGTTAGACCTTTCTTGTATACATACAGTATATACTCCCTGGGAAGCTACCAGAGCCCCAGGGATGAAGTCTGTTTGATATGGAACTGTCAATAAAGCCTGTTCTGTTTTGTCCAACAAAGTTCCTGGCACCCTTTATTTTATCATCATGCTTACACATCTTGCCAGTCTGAACACCAGCACCCTGGGAAAAGGTATGAGAGCCTGTGCTCCAACATCTGTACCTTTCCACATTACCTCACTACAACAACTCCGTTTAATAATTGTTTGTTCTTGTATAGCGCTGCTAGTTTTACGTAGCGTTTTACAGAGACATTTTGCAGATACAGTCCCTGCCCTGTGGAACTTACAATATATGTTTTGGGTGCCTGAGGAACAGAGAGATAAAGTGATTTGCCCAAGGTCACAAGGTTCCCCTGCTTCAAACTCAGTGCCAGTCAGTCTTTACTCATTGAGCCACTCCTTCTCCCAAGCTCTTTTGATCCGGGCAAGGAGGGGTTACATAAGAATAATGTTAATTTATCTAAGAAATGTTCTGACAATTGCCTGAATAGATAGTAAAGGTAGGAAAAACATGGATGCATGAGTTATTCCCCTCCCCCCTTCCCCCCCCCCCCCCCCCCCCCCATGAGATGTACAGAGACAGCAGGTGTAGTGTCTGGTGCAGAGGGTAAAATGTATTTGAAAATAACAGCGTAGAAAGTACTCAAATCTATTGAAGCGAGTTGTCAATTAGGTGACATTTAAAGATGGAAGGAAATAGTTCCTGACATATACAGAATGAATGGAATAGAAATTCCAGATGTGGGTTCAAAATGGTTCAAGTATGAGCAGGCAGCAGCATTGAAGACACTAACTTGAGTAGTCCACTTGAATAGAAGTTGACAATTTGTTAAACATGAATTATCCATCTTCCTGCTGTGTTACAAAGGGGGCACACTGAGATATATGAGCTGGGACATTAAATTTAAGGTAGCGCAGTCAAGCCTAGAACCTTGAAATCAATAGGATACTTTTAGTTGCCATGGAAGCTAATAACAATACTGCAGAGCGTTTAAGAAGTACAAAAAAAACAGAGATTGACAGAGTGAAATGCTATAGACAACATAGGCAGTTGATGCCAAGATGCCAGTATTTATAGCTGCAATTCATTCAAAATTTATTTTTAATATCTTACAGGCCGCTACTAAACTACTGTAATTTGGATCTTTCTACTCAGGCGACAGTCTCTGAAAAACCTTTCTTCCTGGTATAGAACATGGTAGGGAGAAATCACATGAATACTTTATTCCGGTATTACAATGCCACTAAAACTCACGTGGGAGGAAGATACAATAAACAATGAGTATACAGTATGATAAGCACAAAAATCTGATAAAGAAAAAGCAACCACAGAGAATCCGTGAGATTCTATTGAGCATTCCTTAAGCCGAACAAATGAGAATCTGATAGCACATCCCTCTTCTCTACTACTATTTCTGCTACAGTATCTTCATTTCAATGTGCGAACCTCGATTCTGTGATCCTGTAATGTGTTTTTTTAGAATAACATTATCTCTCAGCATCAGAATATCATTTCATATATAACTATACATACTTATATTAACTATATATATTTTTTAAATACAGATATAGTAAGACTTACTGCCACCGACCGAGCCTCGTCTGCGGCTCAGCTACAGACAGCTGGAATGCGGTTATTTATGCTATTGCAGTTCAGTAGGTGTGGCTGCCAAGTGGCGCACTGCATTGTCCAGAGTGCATCATTTTTTATTATTTTCATTACCTTTATTGATATTAAAGCTGACATTATTTTTATGGTGCTCTTTGTATTTTCACTTTTTGTTTTTATTACAGAGATCCTTTGCTGAGATGATCCAGAGGTTCCCTCCACCAAGAAGCTGCACCTATACACTTGGAGTCACGTATCATTCCTACCTTTTACTTTTGGACTTGTTATATACATTTGTGTATTTTTAGACTCACCACCTACCACACTGTAGCACTCTTTATATTTTCATTTACTATTTTTCTCTCTTTCTTTCTCCCTACCACCCTCAATCATTACACCATAAATCACTAATAGATTTGAAGATGCCCATTATTTGAAGAAAAGAAGTACTCTGAACATGCTTTCTGTGTTAACTGATGAGCCATAAGTTATATTGGTACATTGTAAATGTCCAAAAAAGGGCAGTACAGTACATCAGTTTAATCTGCTATCAAATAATCTGCCACTTATGGGTGATAACTATTATCACTAATTAACACCCACACAGTTGAATAGATGATAAGAGGCAATAATAGTTATTGTAAAAGGTGTTTAATGGCAATGGAGAACACATTCTACTCAATGCACAGAAATACCTCCCCAAATGTTCCTGCTTTGGTCCTGTGACATGAAGAAGGTAAGCCCAAATATAAGAACACACACTTAGTTGACATGAACTATGCTCTCCAGCATCCCAATTCAGCAGAAAAACTGATTTACGATATTCTAAAAAACAGTGCATTGCTAATTTGTTAGCAAAACGTTTTATTTATAAAGCTAACTGGAACTGTACCTTAAAATTGTTAGTTCCTGCCTTCACTGTGCTCCAAGAAGTAACAAGGAAATATATGATCAATTATAATAATCACCTTCCCTTTACAATATATACTGTAATATACACTGAAAATAGAGGAGTGATATGTTTTTTTCAAGAATGTACAGTAATGGCCGTAGCTGTTTTTCTTCCTGAATTGAAAACTAGACTAGATTATTTGTAATGCTCTATAGAAAATGTAGATAACATTTCCTTAATACTGAAACTGAAATATAACCATAATAAACTGTGAATAATATTTTTTCTTGAAAGACAATAGAAAAACACACAGGACATTTTTATAGCTTTTACAGTAATTAGAAATTAAATCCATCTTGATCCTGAAATCTTTCTATAGAAGGCACTAATCCTGGATCAATACATGAGAAAACATACAATGGCCAATTTAAAGAAAAATACTGTAAACAGTGAAAATGTATGTAAGTATGTTGCAGTAACAGAGTGTGTGTGTGTGTGTGTGTGTGTGTGTGTGTGTGTGTGTGTGTGTGTGTGTGTGTGTGTGTGTGTGTGTGTGTGTGTGTGTGTGTGTGTGTGTATATATATAGGCAATACGATACCGCACGTGGACGAATATCAGAGGCAGCACTCCAAATGAATATCAAAAATCCTGTATTATTCAACAAAACATCATATGATGTTTTGTTGAATAATACAGGATTTTTTATATTCATTTGGAGTGCTGCCTCTGATATTCGTCCACGTGCGGTATCGTATTGCCTATTTATTTGTACAGGATTTGCACCCATTTTTTCTATTCAGACGGAGTGCCTATGGTTCTTTATTACCTGATATATATATATATATATATATATATATATATATATATATATATATATATATATATATATATATATATATATGCACAAAGAATGACCTAGGCGCAAATGGAGACAAGAAAAGACAGAAAAAACATAGGGTAGTATGTTCAGACTCAATAAACCGCCAGAAGGTATTGTATGCACTTACAGTATAAATGATAAAGTCAAGCCTTGCATCCACTCTGGGATCTGGAACAGTTATGCGATGGATCTGGAACAGCTGGGCGTCCACAGCAGTAATGATCTCCAGCACAGATTACCATACAGGAAGAGAGGTAAAGTGCAAATAGTATAACACAATTTATTAAAATTCTTGATAAAAAATTTGATAAGTAAAACACTCACATTCTGTGAGATAACATAAAACTTTTGAGAATTCTGAGCTTCTCACACTCAATAGAAATAGGGTATTTAGCCCTTAGCAGATTTCTTCAGCAGTCCTTGGTATATGGGTTATTGACCACAAGTGAAATACTCCTGTTTAAATGCAGCAAACACATTAGGTGTCTCTACTGCTCCACACAGTCTCTGAATGAGTGTATTACTCAGTTTTTCACAACCTAATAGGTCTATTCCGCCGCTCCTAATATATATATAGTACTCACGGTACTTTCTTATAGGTGCAGTCCACAGTGGCACTCCGTGTGTTGTGTTATCTTCCCACGAAGAGTCCTCTCTCTTCCTGTGGTTACCCGCGGCTCCAGGGGACGTTCCGTACCACGTGATGGCGCGGTGACGTCACTCACTCTCGCGAGACTTCGTCCGGTCTACTGTGAGAGTAGGGCCCCGATCCTCTGCACTGCCGTTCTCCCTGCAGGCAAATAGTGGGACAGGCGGCCACCGGCACCTCCTTGCTGCTGTCTGCTTCTTCTGATGAGTCTGCTTAGTTCAATGTACACCACGCCCTGATCTGGTCCTGCCCCAGCCCCTGACGAAGCCTAACGGAGAAACGCGTAGGGCGTGGTGTACATTGAACTAAGCAGACTCATCAGAAGAAGCAGACAGCAGCAAGGAGGTGCCGGTGGCCGCCTGTCCCACTATTTGCCTGCAGGGAGAACGGCAGTGCAGAGGATCGAGGCCCTACTCTCACAGTAGACCGGACGAAGTCTCGCGAGAGTGAGTGACGTCACCGCGCCATCACGTGGTACGGAACGTCCCCTGGAGCCGCGGGTAACCACAGGAAGAGAGAGGACTCTTCGTGGGAAGATAACACAACACACGGAGTGCCACTGTGGACTGCACCTATAAGAAAGTACCGTGAGTACTATATATATATTAGGAGCGGCGGAATAGACCTATTAGGTTGTGAAAAACTGAGTAATACACTCATTCAGAGACTGTGTGGAGCAGTAGAGACACCTAATGTGTTTGCTGCATTTAAACAGGAGTATTTCACTTGTGGTCAATAACCCATATACCAAGGACTGCTGAAGAAATCTGCTAAGGGCTAAATACCCTATTTCTATTGAGTGTGAGAAGCTCAGAATTCTCAAAAGTTTTATGTTATCTCACAGAATGTGAGTGTTTTACTTATCAAATTTTTTATCAAGAATTTTAATAAATTGTGTTATACTATTTGCACTTTACCTCTCTTCCTGTATGGTAATCTGTGCTGGAGATCATTACTGCTGTGGACGCCCAGCTGTTCCAGATCCATCGCATAATTGTTCCAGATCCCAGAGTGGATGCAAGGCTTGACTTTATCATTTATACTGTAAGTGCATACAATACCTTCTGGCGGTTTATTGAGTCTGAACATACTACCCTATGTTTTTTCTGTCTTTTCTTGTCTCCATTTGCGCCTAGGTCATTCTTTGTGCACATTTCGTTACCAGCCCGTGGAGCGGTAGACCTTTTGGCTGCATATAGAGTCAGGGATAGTTAGACTGTAAGGGTATATACCCTCCATGATATGTGGTAAATATTCCATTTTTTAATTTCAGTGTGGTTGCGCTTATTGTATTTCTGTTTTATATATATATATATATATATATATATATATATATATATATATATATTTAAATGTAAATACAACTGTATGCTCATCTGCATGTCTTAGGCAGGTCTGCAACCCCGCCTTTCCCCATTATCACCCAGCACACAGCACTTCATATATATATATATATATATATATATATATATACAGTATGAATAATGAAGATCTGAAGCTGGGTTGTTTTTTGTAAAGGATTTTGGACATTTTTTGGTCATATTTTTCCAAACAATATTTTCTTGATCAGAGCGGTTTTTGATTATTATTATATTATTTTCTGTGTTTTCCATGGTTAACTGTGCATGTTTTTTTATTTTTCAACTTTTGTATGTGTTTCCTTTACTCGTCTAAACTCTTCACTTTCTTGCTGGCTTAGTTGGGTTCTGTATATGCTTTACCTATGCACCCTGTTTTCATTTATTTTAGTTTTAATAGAGGTTGCCTTGGTTTGCATCCCCTTTGTATGGTTGGTGTACACATTTTTTGCCAGTTGTATAATTATGCCTTGACTAGTAGCAACTCACAGTGACGGCTTTTTGTTTACATTCTGATGCTCGCGCATGCGCGATCGGTATTGTGAGCGAGCTGAATGAGAAGCTGGCTGCATGTTTAGTATGTTTTGGTTGCGCTTCCGGTTGCTTTAATAACGGACGTGCGGGGGCTGTCGGGACGGGTTGCGTCAATCCCAATTGGCCAACTAGCAGGAGAGGGGAGTGGAGAGTGCTGAATTAGCAGAAGTAGTGTTCACTGTGATTTTAAACTAACACAGCTGGTGTATTCACTGAGTCTGTCCCTATTGGTGGTGAGTATGGGTGTGCACAGGTATTATGGGTATACAGTATATGTTTTATGTTTGGCATTGTTTCACTGCATTACCTGGGAAAGGTCCCATTCTGAGGACCGAAACGTTGGTTAACTGTGGTGCTTATGTTTTAAAACATGCAAGTTTTGGTACTACTTAGTGTGCTGTCTCTTTTTGCCAGCTGCCAATCTGGTGAATGTGGAATATATATATGTGTTTATCTGTATAGAAAAAGAAAATCCAGCGCTTAATTAAATATATATAAATAATAAAATGTGATATAGTGTCCAATCAACTAATAAAACATAAACATGTAGTGATCAAGGGGGAAACATATACTAAAGAGGGATGCTGCTCTAATGTGGATAAACCTAATCCATAAATGTGAGAAAAAAAAGGAAAAAGAGCTCAAACCTCTTGTAGTAAATGTTAATATGGACCAGTTTAATAAAAAAAAATAGGGAAAATCAATGTCCCTACTGTATATCTAAAATATAACAACATCAAATAGGAAGCAATAAACATATAATACAATATATCCCTATGTGAATATCACATTAGAGATAACAATGAGACAAGGAATACAACAATGATATAAAAAAATAAAAACAATATAACCAATATTGGCCGTGCTGAAAGGAGGATATATTTGTGAATAAATCACATGTGTATATGAGAATAGCCTGAAGGAATAAAGTTCATTGATATCCTGTGTTTCCAAGGAGTATGTAGACAGGTTAGGTAGGAGATATAAAGTCCTTTAAATCCAGATGAATTGGGATATGAGCTTATGGGTGTTACTCCCCTAACACAATGTGAGCAATGGTGCTGAAATCCGTCAGCTAAGCCTCCACCTGTAACACACGCTGATCCAAGATGGTAATGTTTTAAACAATCACATATAGTAGTACCCCAGGAGGAGGGGGGCAGATAGGAAGTCCACAGCTGTTCTGACGATCCGTCTGCACACTCAATAAGCCGGAATCCAGAAAGCTAGGGTCCCCTCAGGAGTGAGATGTACTCCCACAGCTGATCATGCGGTCTGTCTGCACACTCATCACACTAAGTCAGATCTGGCGATGCTTTGGCAATCCCGAATAGGGGGAGAGTGGGAGGGGAAGGGGGGAGTCCAGAGTCACACAGCAATACGTTGCACACTCTCACCACACATGCAGTCCGATGTACATTATCTCCCCACTATCACCACACCGGGATACACTGCTGTTGAATGTGGGGGTGCCTGACACCTAATGACAAGCCCAATGTAGAAGCTGGTAATCACACAAATCCTCAAGCATTGTAAGAGACGTGTGCAGAGGTATATATAATGGATACACATTTGGGTGAAATTATATCTTGGCTTTATTGAGCCTGTTCCTTTATCCAGGCAAAACATAAAAAAACAACAAAATAACAAACCCCTATCCCTTTGTAAAGGCTAACTTACTTCCCCAGACCCTATCTGCAGGACTGGAGGGATATTCACATTACCAGCCTATTACCTCAAAGTCTCAGGAAGTACCTTAAGCAGGTGGCCCTCCATGTCAGTCTCTGACATGTTCCTGGGTCCTCTGTGTCCAGGAAATATAGGTCTCTGGATGTCTTGGTGTCTTGATCTCAGCACAGCCTTTGTGCTCAAGACCATGTCTGTGTGTAGGCTTTTCTGCTCTCCTTCTTCAGCCCAAATGTGAGCTAAGGAATCTCTCTGCTATGTCTCACATGAGGCTTTTTACAGAGCTCTCATTAGTCCAGGTGGAGACTGGCTAATTGATTGGCAGCAATTAACTCTCTGCTGGATTCTCAGAGCTCAGAGGCTGCTTTATTTAAACAGAGATAAGTCCCTGTTACACGCATAAAAAGGATAATACTGCCAACCTTGGTGCACACTTCTCTTATTTTTCCTCAATAGAGCAGGGAATCCACTCTATTGAGGAAAAATAGGAGGTGTGCACCGAGTTTGGCAGTATTATCCTTTTTATGCTTGAGGATTTGTGTGATTAGTAGCTTCTACATTGGGCTTGTCATCAGGTGTCAGGAATCCCCACATTCAACAGCAGTATATCCTGTTGTGGGGATAGTGTGGAGATAGTGTACAGTACAACGGACTGCATGTGTGGTGAGAGCACTGTCTCTCTTTCGGTGCTCTAAGATTACCTTTGAGTATAGCCACCTTCAGATCTGAAGGTGGCCATACTCAAAGGTAATCTTAGAACACCATGTGAAACAAACAGATATTGCGCTCATTTGTGGTAAATAAGGATTAAGTGATATTGTGATCAAGACAAATATAACCTTAGTATAGGGAGGTTTTGTGCTGCTGCTCTTAGGGGATGGCTCAGCTATCCAGCTAGTACAGAAAAAAGAAAAAGAAAACAGCGCAAAAAAACCTCATGGTGTAGTATTACAAATAAATTTTATAAAGTTAAATGGTGATTATTGCACATACATCAATAAAAGCATAATTTAGCATGACATGTTAGGGACATGTTACCACTCGCAGGAAACAGCTATGTGCAGGCTGGTGTGTATCTGGATCGTCCTCTGGTCCTCTATATACAGCTCAGCAAAGGGTTGCACGTCTCTTAGATGGTCCTCCTAGTAAGGTGTTCGCCAGTCTCCGTCAAACCGCTTAGTGAGAAGTTTGTGCCTCTTTCAGGGATCTCCCTGCAGCAGCCGTCAGCTCCAACACGATATCCTCACAGGCAGTTCCGGATTGACCGCAGTGGCGTCTGACGTCATCAGACGGCGCCCGTCTATGCTCGCGTCTCTCTGCTTACAATGTTCAGCGAAATGGGAATCCCACAGGTCATCAACTCAAATTATGCAGTGAAATAAAACCACAATGGGGTTCAGATTAGGAAGGTATTGGAACGCGCCCTCTCCTACGCGTTTCGTAATAGATACTTCCCTATTTCTATTGAGTGTGAGAAGCTCAGAATTCTCAAAAGTTTTATGTTATCTCACAGAATGTGAGTGTTTTACTTATCAAATTTTTTATCAAGAATTTTAATAAATTGTGTTATACTATTTGCACTTTACCTCTCTTCCTGTATGGTAATCTGTGCTGGAGATCATTACTGCTGTGGACGCCCAGCTGTTCCAGATCCATCGCATAATTGTTCCAGATCCCAGAGTGGATGCAAGGCTTGACTTTATCATTTATACTGTAAGTGCATACAATACCTTCTGGCGGTTTATTGAGTCTGAACATACTACCCTATGTTTTTTCTGTCTTTTCTTGTCTCCATTTGCGCCTAGGTCATTCTTTGTGCACATTTCGTTACCAGCCCGTGGAGCGGTAGACCTTTTGGCTGCATATAGAGTCAGGGATAGTTAGACTGTAAGGGTATATACCCTCCATGATATGTGGTAAATATTCCATTTTTTAATTTCAGTGTGGTTGCGCTTATTGTATTTCTGTTTTATATATATATATATATATATATATATATATATATATATTTAAATGTAAATACAACTGTATGCTCATCTGCATGTCTTAGGCAGGTCTGCAACCCCGCCTTTCCCCATTATCACCCAGCACACAGCACTTCATATATATATATATATATATATATATATATATACAGTATGAATAATGAAGATCTGAAGCTGGGTTGTTTTTTGTAAAGGATTTTGGACATTTTTTGGTCATATTTTTCCAAACAATATTTTCTTGATCAGAGCGGTTTTTGATTATTATTATATTATTTTCTGTGTTTTCCATGGTTAACTGTGCATGTTTTTTTATTTTTCAACTTTTGTATGTGTTTCCTTTACTCGTCTAAACTCTTCACTTTCTTGCTGGCTTAGTTGGGTTCTGTATATGCTTTACCTATGCACCCTGTTTTCATTTATTTTAGTTTTAATAGAGGTTGCCTTGGTTTGCATCCCCTTTGTATGGTTGGTGTACACATTTTTTGCCAGTTGTATAATTATGCCTTGACTAGTAGCAACTCACAGTGACGGCTTTTTGTTTACATTCTGATGCTCGCGCATGCGCGATCGGTATTGTGAGCGAGCTGAATGAGAAGCTGGCTGCATGTTTAGTATGTTTTGGTTGCGCTTCCGGTTGCTTTAATAACGGACGTGCGGGGGCTGTCGGGACGGGTTGCGTCAATCCCAATTGGCCAACTAGCAGGAGAGGGGAGTGGAGAGTGCTGAATTAGCAGAAGTAGTGTTCACTGTGATTTTAAACTAACACAGCTGGTGTATTCACTGAGTCTGTCCCTATTGGTGGTGAGTATGGGTGTGCACAGGTATTATGGGTATACAGTATATGTTTTATGTTTGGCATTGTTTCACTGCATTACCTGGGAAAGGTCCCATTCTGAGGACCGAAACGTTGGTTAACTGTGGTGCTTATGTTTTAAAACATGCAAGTTTTGGTACTACTTAGTGTGCTGTCTCTTTTTGCCAGCTGCCAATCTGGTGAATGTGGAATATATATATGTGTTTATCTGTATAGAAAAAGAAAATCCAGCGCTTAATTAAATATATATAAATAATAAAATGTGATATAGTGTCCAATCAACTAATAAAACATAAACATGTAGTGATCAAGGGGGAAACATATACTAAAGAGGGATGCTGCTCTAATGTGGATAAACCTAATCCATAAATGTGAGAAAAAAAAGGAAAAAGAGCTCAAACCTCTTGTAGTAAATGTTAATATGGACCAGTTTAATAAAAAAAAATAGGGAAAATCAATGTCCCTACTGTATATCTAAAATATAACAACATCAAATAGGAAGCAATAAACATATAATACAATATATCCCTATGTGAATATCACATTAGAGATAACAATGAGACAAGGAATACAACAATGATATAAAAAAATAAAAACAATATAACCAATATTGGCCGTGCTGAAAGGAGGATATATTTGTGAATAAATCACATGTGTATATGAGAATAGCCTGAAGGAATAAAGTTCATTGATATCCTGTGTTTCCAAGGAGTATGTAGACAGGTTAGGTAGGAGATATAAAGTCCTTTAAATCCAGATGAATTGGGATATGAGCTTATGGGTGTTACTCCCCTAACACAATGTGAGCAATGGTGCTGAAATCCGTCAGCTAAGCCTCCACCTGTAACACACGCTGATCCAAGATGGTAATGTTTTAAACAATCACATATAGTAGTACCCCAGGAGGAGGGGGGCAGATAGGAAGTCCACAGCTGTTCTGACGATCCGTCTGCACACTCAATAAGCCGGAATCCAGAAAGCTAGGGTCCCCTCAGGAGTGAGATGTACTCCCACAGCTGATCATGCGGTCTGTCTGCACACTCATCACACTAAGTCAGATCTGGCGATGCTTTGGCAATCCCGAATAGGGGGAGAGTGGGAGGGGAAGGGGGGAGTCCAGAGTCACACAGCAATACGTTGCACACTCTCACCACACATGCAGTCCGATGTACATTATCTCCCCACTATCACCACACCGGGATACACTGCTGTTGAATGTGGGGGTGCCTGACACCTAATGACAAGCCCAATGTAGAAGCTGGTAATCACACAAATCCTCAAGCATTGTAAGAGACGTGTGCAGAGGTATATATAATGGATACACATTTGGGTGAAATTATATCTTGGCTTTATTGAGCCTGTTCCTTTATCCAGGCAAAACATAAAAAAACAACAAAATAACAAACCCCTATCCCTTTGTAAAGGCTAACTTACTTCCCCAGACCCTATCTGCAGGACTGGAGGGATATTCACATTACCAGCCTATTACCTCAAAGTCTCAGGAAGTACCTTAAGCAGGTGGCCCTCCATGTCAGTCTCTGACATGTTCCTGGGTCCTCTGTGTCCAGGAAATATAGGTCTCTGGATGTCTTGGTGTCTTGATCTCAGCACAGCCTTTGTGCTCAAGACCATGTCTGTGTGTAGGCTTTTCTGCTCTCCTTCTTCAGCCCAAATGTGAGCTAAGGAATCTCTCTGCTATGTCTCACATGAGGCTTTTTACAGAGCTCTCATTAGTCCAGGTGGAGACTGGCTAATTGATTGGCAGCAATTAACTCTCTGCTGGATTCTCAGAGCTCAGAGGCTGCTTTATTTAAACAGAGATAAGTCCCTGTTACACGCATAAAAAGGATAATACTGCCAACCTTGGTGCACACTTCTCTTATTTTTCCTCAATAGAGCAGGGAATCCACTCTATTGAGGAAAAATAGGAGGTGTGCACCGAGTTTGGCAGTATTATCCTTTTTATGCTTGAGGATTTGTGTGATTAGTAGCTTCTACATTGGGCTTGTCATCAGGTGTCAGGAATCCCCACATTCAACAGCAGTATATCCTGTTGTGGGGATAGTGTGGAGATAGTGTACAGTACAACGGACTGCATGTGTGGTGAGAGCACTGTCTCTCTTTCGGTGCTCTAAGATTACCTTTGAGTATAGCCACCTTCAGATCTGAAGGTGGCCATACTCAAAGGTAATCTTAGAACACCATGTGAAACAAACAGATATTGCGCTCATTTGTGGTAAATAAGGATTAAGTGATATTGTGATCAAGACAAATATAACCTTAGTATAGGGAGGTTTTGTGCTGCTGCTCTTAGGGGATGGCTCAGCTATCCAGCTAGTACAGAAAAAAGAAAAAGAAAACAGCGCAAAAAAACCTCATGGTGTAGTATTACAAATAAATTTTATAAAGTTAAATGGTGATTATTGCACATACATCAATAAAAGCATAATTTAGCATGACATGTTAGGGACATGTTACCACTCGCAGGAAACAGCTATGTGCAGGCTGGTGTGTATCTGGATCGTCCTCTGGTCCTCTATATACAGCTCAGCAAAGGGTTGCACGTCTCTTAGATGGTCCTCCTAGTAAGGTGTTCGCCAGTCTCCGTCAAACCGCTTAGTGAGAAGTTTGTGCCTCTTTCAGGGATCTCCCTGCAGCAGCCGTCAGCTCCAACACGATATCCTCACAGGCAGTTCCGGATTGACCGCAGTGGCGTCTGACGTCATCAGACGGCGCCCGTCTATGCTCGCGTCTCTCTGCTTACAATGTTCAGCGAAATGGGAATCCCACAGGTCATCAACTCAAATTATGCAGTGAAATAAAACCACAATGGGGTTCAGATTAGGAAGGTATTGGAACGCGCCCTCTCCTACGCGTTTCGTAATAGATACTTCCCTATTTCTATTGAGTGTGAGAAGCTCAGAATTCTCAAAAGTTTTATGTTATCTCACAGAATGTGAGTGTTTTACTTATCAAATTTTTTATCAAGAATTTTAATAAATTGTGTTATACTATTTGCACTTTACCTCTCTTCCTGTATGGTAATCTGTGCTGGAGATCATTACTGCTGTGGACGCCCAGCTGTTCCAGATCCATCGCATAATTGTTCCAGATCCCAGAGTGGATGCAAGGCTTGACTTTATCATTTATACTGTAAGTGCATACAATACCTTCTGGCGGTTTATTGAGTCTGAACATACTACCCTATGTTTTTTCTGTCTTTTCTTGTCTCCATTTGCGCCTAGGTCATTCTTTGTGCACATTTCGTTACCAGCCCGTGGAGCGGTAGACCTTTTGGCTGCATATAGAGTCAGGGATAGTTAGACTGTAAGGGTATATACCCTCCATGATATGTGGTAAATATTCCATTTTTTAATTTCAGTGTGGTTGCGCTTATTGTATTTCTGTTTTATATATATATATATATATATATATATATATATATATATATATATTTAAATGTAAATACAACTGTATGCTCATCTGCATGTCTTAGGCAGGTCTGCAACCCCGCCTTTCCCCATTATCACCCAGCACACAGCACTTCATATATATATATATATATATATATATATATATATATATATATATATATATATATATATATATATATATATATATATATATATATATATATATATATATATATATATATATATATATATATATATACAGTATGAATAATGAAGATCTGAAGCTGGGTTGTTTTTTGTAAAGGATTTTGGACATTTTTTGGTCATATTTTTCCAAACAATATTTTCTTGATCAGAGCGGTTTTTGATTATTATTATATTATTTTCTGTGTTTTCCATGGTTAACTGTGCATGTTTTTTTATTTTTCAACTTTTGTATGTGTTTCCTTTACTCGTCTAAACTCTTCACTTTCTTGCTGGCTTAGTTGGGTTCTGTATATGCTTTACCTATGCACCCTGTTTTCATTTATTTTAGTTTTAATAGAGGTTGCCTTGGTTTGCATCCCCTTTGTATGGTTGGTGTACACATTTTTTGCCAGTTGTATAATTATGCCTTGACTAGTAGCAACTCACAGTGACGGCTTTTTGTTTACATTCTGATGCTCGCGCATGCGCGATCGGTATTGTGAGCGAGCTGAATGAGAAGCTGGCTGCATGTTTAGTATGTTTTGGTTGCGCTTCCGGTTGCTTTAATAACGGACGTGCGGGGGCTGTCGGGACGGGTTGCGTCAATCCCAATTGGCCAACTAGCAGGAGAGGGGAGTGGAGAGTGCTGAATTAGCAGAAGTAGTGTTCACTGTGATTTTAAACTAACACAGCTAGTGTATTCACTGAGTCTGTCCCTATTGGTGGTGAGTATGGGTGTGCACAGGTATTATGGGTATACAGTATATGTTTTATGTTTGGCATTGTTTCACTGCATTACCTGGGAAAGGTCCCATTCTGAGGACCGAAACGTTGGTTAACTGTGGTGCTTATGTTTTAAAACATGCAAGTTTTGGTACTACTTAGTGTGCTGTCTCTTTTTGCCAGCTGCCAATCTGGTGAATGTGGAATATATATATGTGTTTATCTGTATAGAAAAAGAAAATCCAGCGCTTAATTAAATATATATAAATAATAAAATGTGATATAGTGTCCAATCAACTAATAAAACATAAACATGTAGTGATCAAGGGGGAAACATATACTAAAGAGGGATGCTGCTCTAATGTGGATAAACCTAATCCATAAATGTGAGAAAAAAAAGGAAAAAGAGCTCAAACCTCTTGTAGTAAATGTTAATATGGACCAGTTTAATAAAAAAAAATAGGGAAAATCAATGTCCCTACTGTATATCTAAAATATAACAACATCAAATAGGAAGCAATAAACATATAATACAATATATCCCTATGTGAATATCACATTAGAGATAACAATGAGACAAGGAATACAACAATGATATAAAAAAATAAAAACAATATAACCAATATTGGCCGTGCTGAAAGGAGGATATATTTGTGAATAAATCACATGTGTATATGAGAATAGCCTGAAGGAATAAAGTTCATTGATATCCTGTGTTTCCAAGGAGTATGTAGACAGGTTAGGTAGGAGATATAAAGTCCTTTAAATCCAGATGAATTGGGATATGAGCTTATGGGTGTTACTCCCCTAACACAATGTGAGCAATGGTGCTGAAATCCGTCAGCTAAGCCTCCACCTGTAACACACGCTGATCCAAGATGGTAATGTTTTAAACAATCACATATAGTAGTACCCCAGGAGGAGGGGGGCAGATAGGAAGTCCACAGCTGTTCTGACGATCCGTCTGCACACTCAATAAGCCGGAATCCAGAAAGCTAGGGTCCCCTCAGGAGTGAGATGTACTCCCACAGCTGATCATGCGGTCTGTCTGCACACTCATCACACTAAGTCAGATCTGGCGATGCTTTGGCAATCCCGAATAGGGGGAGAGTGGGAGGGGAAGGGGGGAGTCCAGAGTCACACAGCAATACGTTGCACACTCTCACCACACATGCAGTCCGATGTACATTATCTCCCCACTATCACCACACCGGGATACACTGCTGTTGAATGTGGGGGTGCCTGACACCTAATGACAAGCCCAATGTAGAAGCTGGTAATCACACAAATCCTCAAGCATTGTAAGAGACGTGTGCAGAGGTATATATAATGGATACACATTTGGGTGAAATTATATCTTGGCTTTATTGAGCCTGTTCCTTTATCCAGGCAAAACATAAAAAAACAACAAAATAACAAACCCCTATCCCTTTGTAAAGGCTAACTTACTTCCCCAGACCCTATCTGCAGGACTGGAGGGATATTCACATTACCAGCCTATTACCTCAAAGTCTCAGGAAGTACCTTAAGCAGGTGGCCCTCCATGTCAGTCTCTGACATGTTCCTGGGTCCTCTGTGTCCAGGAAATATAGGTCTCTGGATGTCTTGGTGTCTTGATCTCAGCACAGCCTTTGTGCTCAAGACCATGTCTGTGTGTAGGCTTTTCTGCTCTCCTTCTTCAGCCCAAATGTGAGCTAAGGAATCTCTCTGCTATGTCTCACATGAGGCTTTTTACAGAGCTCTCATTAGTCCAGGTGGAGACTGGCTAATTGATTGGCAGCAATTAACTCTCTGCTGGATTCTCAGAGCTCAGAGGCTGCTTTATTTAAACAGAGATAAGTCCCTGTTACACGCATAAAAAGGATAATACTGCCAACCTTGGTGCACACTTCTCTTATTTTTCCTCAATAGAGCAGGGAATCCACTCTATTGAGGAAAAATAGGAGGTGTGCACCGAGTTTGGCAGTATTATCCTTTTTATGCTTGAGGATTTGTGTGATTAGTAGCTTCTACATTGGGCTTGTCATCAGGTGTCAGGAATCCCCACATTCAACAGCAGTATATCCTGTTGTGGGGATAGTGTGGAGATAGTGTACAGTACAACGGACTGCATGTGTGGTGAGAGCACTGTCTCTCTTTCGGTGCTCTAAGATTACCTTTGAGTATAGCCACCTTCAGATCTGAAGGTGGCCATACTCAAAGGTAATCTTAGAACACCATGTGAAACAAACAGATATTGCGCTCATTTGTGGTAAATAAGGATTAAGTGATATTGTGATCAAGACAAATATAACCTTAGTATAGGGAGGTTTTGTGCTGCTGCTCTTAGGGGATGGCTCAGCTATCCAGCTAGTACAGAAAAAAGAAAAAGAAAACAGCGCAAAAAAACCTCATGGTGTAGTATTACAAATAAATTTTATAAAGTTAAATGGTGATTATTGCACGTACATCAATAAAAGCATAATTTAGCATGACATGTTAGGGACATGTTACCACTCGCAGGAAACAGCTATGTGCAGGCTGGTGTGTATCTGGATCGTCCTCTGGTCCTCTATATACAGCTCAGCAAAGGGTTGCACGTCTCTTAGATGGTCCTCCTAGTAAGGTGTTCGCCAGTTTCCGTCAAACCGCTTAGTGAGAAGTTTGTGCCTCTTTCAGGGATCTCCCTGCAGCAGCCGTCAGCTCCAACACGATATCCTCACAGGCAGTTCCGGATTGACCGCAGTGGCGTCTGACGTCATCAGACGGCGCCCGTCTATGCTCGCGTCTCTCTGCTTACAATGTTCAGCGAAATGGGAATCCCACAGGTCATCAACTCAAATTATGCAGTGAAATAAAACCACAATGGGGTTCAGATTAGGAAGGTATTGGAACGCGCCCTCTCCTACGCGTTTCGTAATAGATACTTCCCTGAAGAAGTATCTATTACGAAACGCGTAGGAGAGGGCGCGTTCCAATACCTTCCTAATCTGAACCCCATTGTGGTTTTATTTCACTGCATAATTTGAGTTGATGACCTGTGGGATTCCCATTTCGCTGAACATTGTAAGCAGAGAGACGCGAGCATAGACGGGCGCCGTCTGATGACGTCAGACGCCACTGCGGTCAATCCGGAACTGTCTGTGAGGATATCGTGTCGGAGCTGACGGCTGCTGCAGGGAGATCCCTGAAAGAGGCACAAACTTCTCACTAAGCGGTTTGACGGAGACTGGCGAACACCTTACTAGGAGGACCATCTAAGAGACGTGCAACCCTTTGCTGAGCTGTATATAGAGGACCAGAGGACGATCCAGATACACACCAGCCTGCACATAGCTGTTTCCTGCGAGTGGTAACATGTCCCTAACATGTCATGCTAAATTATGCTTTTATTGATGTACGTGCAATAATCACCATTTAACTTTATAAAATTTATTTGTAATACTACACCATGAGGTTTTTTTGCGCTGTTTTCTTTTTCTTTTTTCAATCTTAGAACACCGAAAGAGAGATGGTTGCACGAATACAAATTTATTAAACTGTTCATGACACTCACCGGTGTCCTAAACCGAGAATGCAGATTCACTAGTCACTACACGGAGACAAGAAAACTCTGTTCCCATGAGTGCTAAAGCCCATGTCTATAAATACTGCGCTATATGAATGCACACACACCTGTCTCTTACACATACATATGTACAATGTAATTCTATCCCTATATACCAATAGGGACAACATAATAGCCACACACATGGACAGAAATGCAATATCCTTATGCACATACATACACATCCTCTTACATCACAAGCATTCAGGGACCATTTAACACCTCAGGTCAAAAATCGCATAATGCACAGGGGGGAGGGATAGCCTTCACCCACAGATGCTTTGTTTCAAGAAAGTTTTTTTGCTGAATCAAATGTAACACAGCCCGAAGAAGATAACATTAAATCTCAAAAGCTCGCACAAATAAAAGCATTTTGTTAGCCACAGAACGGAAGAGAGCTGCGGAATTGAAAGTGCAGATACCGTTGTGCCGGGGCACAGTTGTTTCGACACATACTACTGAAGCTGCCAAGCTGTGTATGTGGAAGAGTGCACGCTTCTAACCACAAGATTTGGTCTCTGTACCAGCAGAAGAATCACAGGATAACAGAGCTTTTGTCCAAGGCGCTTATTCTACTGATCTGTTGTGAGTGACCTGATTTTAGCATTGTGGTAATAAACCTTTTACTATTGTAACACATATATCACCCCCCCCCCCAATCGCAGATGTGGGTGGAGCAAGGAATTACATGTTACCAGGTGTGGTGCGTATACTTGCAGGTTCACAGGAGGCCTGAGCCTCCACTACTGGGAACCAGGGTTGCTTCTCTGGAACGTTCTCTCGTCGGTCAGCACCTCCACCTATGTAGGATTCTATAGGAATGTACAATGGTCCTAGCATAGGAACCCACCCATAAACCACATACACCAGGGTTATGGTTAAAAGGTTTACTGGACGAGCAACACAATACACAGTATTATAATATAACAGTGCAACAACAACGGCACCTGGGTGTCTTCGCAAAGGGTCTACCGGATCCACTTGGTCCAGCACTGATCTGTACCGCCGCGTGGGATGGGGTCCAGCCGGACATCCCACCGTAAGGACAGTCTCTGGATCAGCAACAAAGGGACATGCAGCAGACACAATACTGGGTCCCTGCACTAAGCAACTGCAGCAGGGTCTCTCTCTTTCCCTGCACTAAGGAACTGCAGCAGACATTATCACTCGGTCCCTGCCTAGCACACAGCTGAAGGGGCACAGGGTCCTTACCTAAGGGCCTGTCCCTATGAACACCCACCCTCACTAGCGGGGGAGTCAGGGCCTCAACTCTAGCCCGGGGTTCTTCTGGCCTAGGGCAGAAGCTTGCAGCTCTCTGCCCCCCTTCCTTCCCCAACTGTCTCCTCAGTCTGACTGACCTCCTGCACATTGCCCATACAATATATCTACTCTCTGCAGGGGAAGCTGCAAACACTACTGGCTGCCTACAATCATCTGACTCACCTGCCTCTAAGCCTGCTGGGAGTTGTAGTTCCGCGTGCGCTGCTGCCTAATGGCGACCTATGCCTCTCTTTCTGCGCCTGCGCTACCTGTAATTGCCGCCGCAATGCCTCCCTGCACCTGCGTGAACTACTGGGGCCCGCTCTTCTCCTACCTGTACTAAGATGGCCACTGCGGCTATCTGCGCATGCGCGACTTTCCGCGCATGCGCGAGCACCAGGACCCCGACGGCGCCGGCCAAGATGGCGGCCCCAACCGGGAAAAGTCACCGTTCCCTTCCCCCACTGCCGAAGAGGTAAGGCAGGGGGCAAGGGAAGATCAGGGGAACCAAGGGTAGCCCCATTACACTATTTACACTACACTGGCGACACACTTTATTCGAGCTCGGCTAGTCCCACGAATTCGGGTATATCCGGGTGTATTGAGGTTTGTGACTGTTTTCTGCCCGAGTGCATTGGGTTATTTTCCATGCAGGGATTGAAGCATTTTATTCCCGCTGGCTGCAATACTGCACAGTATATATATATATACTGCATTACAATTCATGAATTTATGCCATCTGGTAGACACGCGAAGCATTGCAGCCTATTAAATCCTAATCATTATCATTTAACAGATCAGCCGCCCGTCAGCCAGGCATGAACCCAGGCTGGGAAGGCAAACGCAACGGGGCTTGTCAGAGGTGAGGAGCGGCGCATTCCAGGTATCTGCCAGGTACATACTGGGTATTTGCTCGAATAAAGTGTGTCGGTGCAGTATGGAGCCTGCTCTGTCCTTTTTTGTGTATATATATATATATATATATATATATATATATATATATTTTTTTTTTTTTAAACAAATATTAATTAAGTCCATTTGTTTTTAAGTGCCAATAACACTATTTGTGCAATATAAAACACATAAATTAGATCATGTTAATCAGAAAAATGTCACAGAAATTAAAACATCTGCATCTAAATTGTAATCAGTCCCTAAATGAATTGTTAAGCAATCATTACACCATTTTGAAATGTCTGTGGGAGAGTGTCAGTGATGATGAGGCTTGAATGTTTACAAAATAGTGTGCCCATGGCATGCTGTGTGCTTTTGTGAATCATTTATCTTCTAGCCTAAACCTGTCATAGTATGAAATATTGCAGCCGTGATTCTGCATGACAGAATAATGAAACATTGAAAATGGCTACACTGCAGCAATTTTTTCCATCAAAATAGAGCCATGAAAGTAAATGCTTTAGGTTTTATTTGGCAAAAAAAATATTTATTTTTTATCTTCTCATTAGCAATTTTTATTGGCTCTTCCAACAGAATAAAAAATATTTTATATAGATGCAGCTACAAAATACACGAGTGGGAGAAGCCCCATTCATGCACAGAAAGGGGGTGGTGACCTAATGTGTTATAGCACTTGCTGCAACGTGTCACAGCGTACAATAACATGTAACATGTACTACAACTGTAAAAACACAACTCACCTTATTTGATGATTACATTTGAATATTATTTTAGCATCTAAACTGACAGCGAAAATATACATAATACAGTATTTCCTGCTTCTCAGAGCCGTTACTGAAAACGTTGACCTTCAAAAATAATTTTGAATATTTTCAATGGTGTGTGTGCATTCTTAACCCTTTTCAGTGCCGTAGGGCCGTGTAACCTCTTTGGCCACGGACCCTCCAGCACTTCCGTATCATGTGACCGCTCTTCGAAACAATCACGTGATGCGGTTTCTGTTCTGGCCATCGGGAGGGCTGTGACAGGTAAAAGGTGGCTCCCTTTCAGTGATTTATGTGATTGAGGGAGCCGATTCTGTACAGCCTCCAAAAAATGAGGAATGAGCAACGACATAAGGACCCCTGGGCTGGCACTTTTTATTGACGTATATATACTGTATGTCATTGGGACATTGAAGGGGTTAATATGCAGCCACATTTGATACATATATAGGCAATACATACATCATTTTTTCTGATTTTCTTTGTTTGGCACTATAGACCCTCACATTATGATATATATATATACAGTATACAGGTGACACATTGTGTGCTCATTTGCATGTCATTTCACAGAATCCCTTGCTGCAGTGGAAGCACTGCATGCTGGGGATAATGGTGAAAGGCAAGGTTGCAGACCTGCCTAAGACATGTGAATGTGCTCACAAGTGATCTTTTTATTTGCAATATGCAATACGGTGGAGGTTTCTTGTTGCCTTTTTCACACACCATTACTTAAAACGTGTATATATATATATATATATATATATATATATATATATATATATATATGTATATATATATATATATATGTATATATATATATGTATATATGTAACGGATTTTCTGGCCTAGTCTGACCCACCCAATCTCACATTCACTCTGTGGTCTAACCAGTCCCCATTACATGGTCGTGTTTGGTGGTGCACCTGTTGGCAACAGGACTCCTGAGTCGCCCGCATGATGTTGTGTGGGGATTGCCAACCCAGACAGGCAGCTGAGGTAGTGTGCTTGAGTCCTACCTATATCCAGTGCAGCACCCCCACCTCATCAGGATCCCTGCGTTCGCATGGAGATGGTGCTGATGAGGAACTCCTCTTTGGTGCCATCATATGTAGAGTAAGTTCAGACTCACACATGAAGATGTCTTGGATCAAGGTTGCTTTATTGTGGCTTACGGTGCGGGCCAACTGCCCCATACAGTGAGTTGTCTAGCCACACATCTTGCTGTGTTATACTTTCAAAGGTACACCCTCCCAATGGAGTGGGATCCCCTCTCCCCTCAGGGAGATCACCCCTGTGCCAGGTCCCTGGACACAGTATGGCTTGGACAGCTAGATGTCACTTAACAAAACTTAGGGTCACTAGTTACAGGCATTAGTGTGGCCCCAACTTCCAAGTCTCAACGCAAACTTGCTCCTTACTCCAACACACCAACTTTGAGCAGTGCTGTGCCTTATATCCCTCAGGGGGCAGGCACATCTCTGATGTCACTAACGGTGGACTCAGAATATGTAGCCACTCCCATCCACACATAGGGCACCTCACCAGGGTGAGAGGGCAAACCTCCATGATTACTGCTGGCATCCCTGTAACTTACCAGGCTTACTGCCAGCAGGAGAGGAAACTGCAGACCATTTTACAGCATGGCTACATTTATTATATATATATATATATATATATATATATATATATATATATATATATATATATATATATATATATGTAGCCATGCTGTAAAATGGTTGACTACTTTCTGGAGTGTTGCCTCTGATATTCGGTCAAACGGTATCGTATAGCTTATTTGATTTATATAGGATTTGAACCCACCAATATCTACCTGACGGAGTGCCTTATCCACTATATATATATATATATATATCTTTGATATTGGGTATATATATATATATATATTGTGACAAACGGCTTACTCCGGGGCTCCGCCGTCTGTCCGGGACTGTTAGAACACAGTCTTTTAGGGTAGGTTAAATGACGAGGCCTCACAAGATAATAAAAAATGCACAAATGCGCACCAGGGATTAGTGGAAGGTAATTTATTAAAAATACACAAAAACTGAGGGGATCCAACCCCACCTCAGAACAGCTGTGCAGCTGGACGGCTAAGTACTACCAAGGAGAACACCTGATGGTAACTAAACCCTAAGCTGCACAGTATACAAATACAGTAAAATTTATATAAAAAACATGAAAGAAAAAAACAAACATGAAAACAACCTATCAACACATTTGTATAGAAACCGCCATAGGGTTGGGCACTGGCAAGGGGAAACGGACACTCACACTGAGACAGTCAGCAGACTCGCGGTGTCTGCACAGGATCCGGATCTCGGCACCGCGGAGATGGATAAAACCGCTGCTGTCTCCTGCAGGCTCCGTCTCAGCTTACCAGCATATACGCGTAGGATGACCTGTCGTGACCTCTACGTGTTTTGTACCAAGTACTTCGTCAGGAGATTTTTTTTTTAAAAAGTTCTTTAACCCGCAGACCTTTTAGTGTTCTGCCCGCATTCTCCACCATATGTGACAAACGGCTTACTCCGGGGCTCCGCCGTCTGTCTGGGACTGTTAGATCACGGTCTTTTAGGGTAGGTTAAATGACGAGGCCTCACGTGCTGTTCCTTTAAACAGGCTATGCCTGGTTTATTCAGTCCCAGGCACTGAGACTGCCACAGTGCATACAACAGAAACACAAGCAAAACAAAAACCTGCTCACCTGAGCAATAACTTAACTTAGGTTTTCCCTGACTCAGGTTTGAAGTGGCTTTTCCACTTCCAACAACAAAATAAGGAACTTTGCCGTTTTAGACAAAAAAAGAGCAGAATGATTTAAACTGTTTGGGGAGAGGCTTTCCCCCTCTCTGCTTCCAGCAGACTTCCTGCCTCCAGGCTCTTGTGGAGAGGGGAGAGGAACCAGGAAATCAGTCTTAAATACCTGATTTCTAATTAGCAGGACAGGTGACAGAAATCAGGCAGCAGACAAACTCTGGTCTGGATCACTCATCCCTCATTTCCAGCACTTGCCAAACTGTGGGATGGAGTGCATGTATTATGAGGCTTTTATTACCATCCCCTGGTTTCTGTCACATATCCTCCCCCCCAGCTCAGACCTCGAGGGATGAGCGACCATGGATATTAGGGAGTGCATCCTTGATAACCCGTCAGCATTGCCATGTTTGTGCCCTGACCTGTTTTCCACAGAAAATTTAAAGGGTTGTAGGCTTAGGAACCACCTGGTCACTCTAGCATTCTTCTCTCTGTTTTGACACATCCAGGTGAGGGGTGCATGATCTGTGACCAACCGGAATTTTCTCCCCAACAGATAGTATTTGAGCGTCTCTAAAGCCCAATTTATTGCGAGACACTCTTTCTCGACCATGGAGTAATTTTTCTCCTGGGGATTTAGTTTCCTACTTAAATAAAGGATGGGGTGCTCCTCACCTTGAGACTCCTGGGAGAGTACAGCCCCCAGCCCTACCTCAGATGCGTCGGTTTGGACTAAAAACTCTTTAGAGAAGTCAGGTGTGACCAACACTGGTTGGGCACAGAGAGCTTCTAAAGGCTTCTAAAGGCCTGTTTGGTTTCGGGGGACCACTTTACCATTAGCGGCCCTCTTGCTTTTGTGAGGTCGGTTAGTGGGGTTGCCTTAGTTGCAAAATTGGGAATAAACCTTCTATAGTAACCAATTAATCCCAAAAAGGTCCTTACTTGTTTTTTTGTAACTGGCCTTGGCCAATTTTGTATCGCCTCTACTTTGAGTGTTTGGGGTTTGAGTAAACCTCTGCCAATAGAATACCCCAGATACTTGGCCTCCTCCAGACCAATAGTACATTTAGCGGGGTTAGTAGTTAGTCCTGCAGACCGAACTGCGTCAAGCACAGCTTGGACCTTTGGAAGGTGGGATTGCCAATCTTCACTATGGATTACCACATCATCCAGGTAGGCGGCAGCATACCGAGCATGTGGTTTTAAAATTTTATCCATCATTCTTTGGAATGTGGTGGGAGCTCCATGTAAGCCAAAAGGCAGCACCCTATACTGAAAGAGGCCGTCTGGGGTTGAGAAGGCTGTCTTTTCTTTTGCCCTTTTTGTGAGGGGAACCTGCCAGTACCCTTTTGTTAGGTCTAGGGTCGTGAGATATCGGGCTTTGCCCAGTCTCTCTACCAGTTCATCAACCCTGGGCATAGGAAAAGTATAAAATTTTGACACAGCGTTTAGTTTACGGTAGTCATTGCAAAACCTTGTTGTACCATCTGGCTTTGGGACTAAAACCATAGGGCTGTTCCACCCACTTTGGGATTCCTCAATTACGCCTAGTTTTATCATTTTTTTAACCTCTAAACTTATAGCCTCTCTTTTGGCCTCTGGGATTTAGTACGGTTTAAGGTTAACTCGGACCCCCGGTTCAGAGACTAGGTCATGTTCAATTACGCTAGTTCTACCTGGCTGTGTAGAGAAGACTTCTTTGTTTCTTCTCACTAAATTCTGGACCTCTCGTTTCTGATGAACGGACAGGGTTTCAGCTATGCTAACCTCTGGGTCAGTTTCTCGATTCTCTGACGGACCTGGGGGTACTAGGGTTAACAAGACCTCTCTATCTTTCCAGGGCTTAAGTAGGTTTATACTGTATGGTAAATTTGCTCAGGTTTCCTCCTACCTGGCTGTCTCACCTTATAATTTACTTCTCCCACTCTTTGCAAGACCTCATATGGCCCATGCCACTTAGCAAGGAATTTACTCTCTACGGTGGGAATCAGAACTAGTACCCTATCGCCTGGAAAAAAAAATCTGACCCTAGCACCCTTATTATACATATTCCTCTGTGCCTATTGAGCTTTTTCCATGTGTTCCCTCACTATAGGTAGGACTGCAGCTATGCGGTCCTGCATCTGGGCAACATGCTCTATTACACTTCTGTAAGGGGTAACCTCGTGTTCCCAAGTCTCTTTGGCTATATCCAGTAAGCCCCTTGGGTGTCGGCCATACAATAGTTCAACGGGGAGAAGCCTGTGGATGATTGGGGAACTTCCCTAATGGCAAATAACAGGTATGGTAACAAACAATCCCAGTTTTTCCCATCCTTATCGACCGCCCGGCGTAACATGCTCTTTAAGGTTTTATTGAACCGTTCCACTAAACCATCTGTTTGTGGATGATAGACTGAGGTTCTGAGATGCTTGATTTTTAGGAGTTTACATAACTTTTTTGTTACTTGGGACATAAATGGTGTTCCCTGGTCAGTTAAGATCTCTTTAGGAATTCCGACCCGGGTAAACAGAATTATTAACTCTTTTGCTATGTTTTTAGCAGAGGTGCTACGTAGGGGAACTGCCTCTGGATATCGGGTGGCATAATCTAATATTACAAATATATGCTGATGTCCCCTAGCAGACTTTATTAGGGGTCCTACTAGATCCATAGCAATCCGGTCAAATGGTACATCTATTATGGGAAGGGGTACCAATGGGCTACGATACGCTTTGAACGAGGCGGTGATCTGACATTCTGGGCATGAGGAGCAATAATTTGTAATTTCTGCCAGAACCCCAGGCCAATAGAAGCTTCGGAGAACCTTTTCTTTTGTCTTTTCCACCCCTAGGTGTCCCCCCAATGGGTGACTATGTGCGAGGTGTAATACTACATTACGGAATGTCCGTGGTACCAACTATTGTTTAGTTAAAATTGATTTCCTTTTATCAACCCGATATACTAGGTCATTTTCTACCTCGAAGTAGGGGTAGGCAAGTGACCTATCTAGTTAGCCAGGAGTACTATTCTGGTCCCGTATATTCCCTCTTGCTTCCGCTAATGTGGGGTCTTCCCACTGGGCCTTCTTAAAACTCCCAGGACTGACCTCTAGGTCAGCGAAGGTCTTATTATGTTCTGGGGTGGTAAGTGCCTGTTCAACATCTTGTTTTGGGGTATTCCCTACCAAGGTAGCCATGGGGAAGGGAATTTTACAGCACTCATCCTCTTTCCCCTTCTTATTTGGGCCCTCATCAACCTCTATTTCTGAAAAAGGGAAAGGATTTGTTTCTTCTGTTACTTCGTTATGGTCCGCTATTGAACTCTGGGCGCTATTCTGAGAGGAGGACCACATTTTTAGAAAATGGGGAAAGTCGGTCCCTATTAACACATCATGTGCCAGTTTGGGTACTATACCCACTTTGAAATCTAAAGAACCAAACTCTGTTTCAATAAGAACATCAACAGTGGAATATTTGTGATTATCCCCATGTATACAACAAATTGCCACTCTTTGTGAACTGTTTACCTGTTTTTTCTCAATGGGCAACAGGTATTCGGACACTAGTGTGACCATTCTCCCAGAGTCAAGAAGTGCCCGAACCCTCTTACCATTTACCTTTACAAATGCCCACAGATGGTTATTCAAGGGGTCCTCTGGGCTAGGGCCCATACATTGGGACCACAGCGAATAAGGTTCAACGCTGTTGCATTGCATTGGTTCAGAAATTAGTGGGCAGACTTTCGCGGTGTGGCCCCTCTCATAACAATTTACACATTTAGGTACATAGTCTGTGTCCCACTTAGAGCCCTTTTTCGGCTCCCCATGTTGGCTGTTGCCCTTAGTGTGCGAGCCACATGGCTGGTGCTGTGTGAAGGCGGTCGTCGCTCTTCAGCCCCCCTTAACCCTGGTACCCTTTTACCGTCTCTGGAAGAGTCCTGGAACCTTGGGTAGTGGGGATGCTCCATGACTATGGGTTGCGGGTGCTCTTCTGCTGCATTGTACCTATCTACGAGGGCCACCAGCTCATCTGCATTGTGGGGGTCACTCTGACTGACCCAACGGCGTAGGGCAGAGGGAAGTTTCCTCAAGAACTGATCCATGACCAACCGTTCAACGATGTGGCTTGCTGAGTTGGTCTCAGGTTGTAGCCACTTCCGAGCGAGGTGGATGAGGTCATACATCTGGCTTCGGGTGGCTTTATCCAACGTGAAGGACCATGCATGGAACCTTTGGGCATGAACAGCCGTGGTTACGCCGAGGCGGGTGAGGATCTCGTACTTCAATTTTGCATAGACGTTAGCTTCGGCTGGCTCTAGATCAAAGTAAGCCTTCTGGGGTTTGCCGCTTAAGAAGGGTGCGATTAGACTGGCCCACTCAGCTTCTGGCCATTCCTCTCTCTGTGCCGTGCGTTCAAACGTGAGAAGATAGGTTTCAACATCATCCAAGGGCCCCATCTTCTGAAGGTAATGGCTTGCCCTGGTCATTTTCGGGACTAGGGTTGCCTCTACCAGTGGAGTTTTAATGATAGTCTCTCTCAGGATCTCGAGTTCCTGCTGTAAGCCCTGGGCGAACTGTTGTTGCTCCTCTCTCAGCAAGCGGTTTGTCTCTTGCTGGTTTGCATTCACCTGTTGGTGGTTTGCATTAATCTCTTGCTGGGCTATTAACAGCTGTTGCTGGGTTGCATTCACCTTTTGCAGGGCTGCATTCGCCTGTTGCTGGATTTCATTCGCGTCTTTCTGGGCAGCGACATTGCATACCAGCGCACTCACCACGTCTTCCATCTTGTTTGGAGAGAAAAAAAAAACTTTTTTTTTTTTTTTAAAGTTCTTTAACCCGCAGACCTTTTAGTGTTCTGCCCGCATTCTCCACCATATGTGACAAACGGCTTACTCCGGGGCTCCGCCGTCTGTCTGGGACTGTTAGATCACGGTCTTTTAGGGTAGGTTAAATGACGAGGCCTCACGTGCTGTTCCTTTAAACAGGCTGTTCCTGGTTTATTCAGTCCCAGGCACTGAGACTGCCACAGTGCATACAACAGAAACACAAGCAAAACAAAAACCTGCTCACCTGAGCAATAACTTAACTTAGGTTTTCCCTGATTCAGGGTTGAAATGGCTTTTCCACTTCCAACAACAAAATAAGGAACTTTGCAGTTTTAGACAAAAAAAGAGCAGAATGATTTAACCTGTTTGGGGAGAGGCTTTTCCCCTCTCTGCTTCCAACAGACTTCCTGCATCCAGGCTCTTGGGGAGAGGGGAGAGGAACCAAAAAATCAGTCTTAAATACCTGATTTCTAATTAGCAGGACAGGTGACAGAAATCAGGCAGCAGACAAACTCTGGTCTGGATCCCTCATCCCTCAGTTCCAGCACTTGCCAAACTGTGGGATGGAGTGCATGTATTATGAGGCTGCACTTCCAGCCTAAACAGGATAGAAACTGTTCAGTATCCTGGGAGCCCTATATATGGAATTTATTACCATCCCCTGGTTTCTGTCACTATATATATATACAGTGGTTGACAAATCACCAAAAAATCTACTCGCCACACAAAAAAATCTACTCGCCACCTAGTACCAAACGTGTGCTGCTTGGGCATATAGGAGCTCGCCACGATGTTAAATCCACTCGCCCGGGGCGAGCAAATGTATAGGTTTGTCAAACACTGTATGTATATATATATATATGCATATGTATATATGTATATGTATCCCCTGAAGAAATCAGCTTAGTCTGAAGAAATGCGTAGGGACGTGTTACTACTGTCATTGTACAAGTGATCAGAATTAATGCCAGTTGTGAGAGTGATGCCAGACCCTGTTCCTGTGTATTGGGACTCTATACCACAAAGGGAACTTACATCTAAGAGACGGTAGTTGCCGGAGGAGCCTCCAAGGTGTAACACCATCTAGAGAGGCGTGACATCAGTCCGGAGCATACCCAGTGGAGCAGAGGCGCTGTGGCGGCAACACACGACGGGTCGGAGCATGAGTATTACTCATACAATGCTTTTAATATTTGGAATCTTGTGAGTTTTGAATCGTGATGTCCATGTTTTATTAAATTTTATTTGCGTTAATACACGAAGATCGATCGCTTTTTCTTCTTTTTTTCTGTTAGGTCTGTCAAGGGAGGTTGTTGTGCCCAAGAAGAAGGCTGCCAGTATCTTGACAAATCATTGTCAGACTTTTCCAGATCACATCATTGGTTTGGTATCTGATTGTTTCATATGGACATTTTTTCAATCACTTGATTTTAACTATTTATTGTGTTTTTTATATTATTTTTATTCATACATATTTTATTTTGGTATATGCATTGTAATACATGACATTATTTATTGATCAGTGCACTTTAGACTTGTCAGTATTTAACATCATATTGTGGTTATTCTTTAACACACTAGAGGTGTTTCATATATAATCAACATCCAATTATACACCATACTAGTCATTACATCCAGATATACTAGCCGCAGTCTTTTCTTTTCCATATATATATATATATATATATATATATATATATATATATATATATATATATATATCTCAGGGTGGTGCTGAGGAAGGTCCTTAGAGGACCAAAACGTTGGTTATCTTTATGCTGATGTGTTTTGTCAATATACTTTTTGCTTTGATGAAATTTGAGTGCTGTTTCTTTGCTGTCGCTCTGGTGATAGCAGCTGTTACCTATATATATATATATATATATAGCAAATATTCCTGTATGCTCATTTGCATGTCTTATCTTAGGCAGGTCTGCAACCCTGCCTTTCACCATTAGCACCCAGCACACAGCACTTCCATTGCAGCAAGGGATTCTGGGAAATGACATGCAAATGGGCACACCGTGTCAACTTTTGCTTCAAAACCATTTTTAACATGGTTCCCTATAGGCTTAAGCTTGCTGCATGGTCACAGCTTTAATGTATATATATTGCACTTGATTGACAGTGGGAGGTGGTGACATCAGGCCTGAGCATGTCCAATCGTGGGACAGACCTGGTGCCCTCCTCGCTGTACTTAAGGGCAGTGGCACCCCAAATTCAGTAGTTTCTCTCCACACTGAGAGAGGCAGGCTGCACACAGGGAGCCTGAGATTGGGGCCTTCCATGTTCCTCTTCCCCTTGGGGGAGGGCGAGTGTAGGGGTTGGGTTGCCAAGGGACCATCACCCAGTGGATAGATGATCCTGACAAGCTGTGATTGGACAGGCCACTGCTGTATTGTGGTGTATTCGATAAAGACCATTCCTGCTTGCATATAACTCCTGCCTAGTGTGTGATCTTACTAGGAGGAGAGGGAATAATTCTACCGTAGGAGATCGTCTCCATTCATCTTGGAGCCTGCGGCAGATGGAGCCCCTGCACTGCTAGAGAACCGTGTGGGTAATGTACCCCAGGAACCTGATCATGTGTCCCCACTACCATCGGCAGACAGCTCAGCCCTCCTGTTACCAGCAGGTATCATGCACCGCATGATTAGTAATGGCCAAATCTCCCACCGGGTGGGCAAAACAGCGTTACACACACACACAGCATTACACACACACACACACACACACACACACACACACACACACACACACACACACACACACACACACACACACACACACACACACACTAGTCGTGCAGTGCATGATACCTGCTGTTAACAGGAGGGCTGAGCTGTCCGCCGATGGTAGTGGCTAGTGGGTAGTAGATATATATATATAGTTTTTGAGTTGAATCTAATCCATGTTCTACACTCTAAACTCAGAAAATAAAATACTTTAAATGTATGAATATTTGTTAAGGTTTCTAATAATGTCAGTCATTATACTATACAGTAATACAGTATGTGAGAACATACTTGAAATCAAGATGCACATCTTGGTAAAGTATGTTTAACCAGATACCGTAGTATAACAGTACTTATATTGCAAGGATAGCCTTTGGTATTTGCCTAGTATTGACTGTTGTTGGCACGTAAATAAACTCTCCCCCCTCATTTATTTCTGCCTATCTCCCACCCACATATTTCTCCCCTCTCCCCCCCCCCTCTTCACCTATAGCTACCCTCCTCACCGCACCCATATCTTACAGTGTCAGAGGGGTTAGGAATTCGCATCCCTCTGGGCTTAATGCAGACCCACTACATTGCGACATACCTTAAAAGTGAGCTCAAGAGATGCCAGAAATGCCAGCAACACATTGCTAACAAATGAATTTATAGTCAATTAGACGAAAAAAGGATAGGGATTAGGGAGTGATCAACTAAATCATACAAATAGTAATATAGAAAAATAATAACTTCCAATCGATAATTATCAATAAAAGTAGGTGCAGCTGTGAATTGAAGTGAATCAAGGAAAATAAGGGATACAAAGTGTTTGTATCCCAGGAGAAAACTCACTTATGGTTTCATACCATTTAATTTATTTTTAATGTTAATTACACCACTCTTTTCTGTAATATATGTTTTAAGTAATCAGTATTAAAAGTTACATTTTACACTATAGTGGTGTGCATAGAAGTGAGTTTTCTCCTGGGACACAAACACTTTGTATCCCTTATTTTCCCTATAGTCAATTAGAGAGCAAAGATGTTAAAGCAGGTTATTAACCTTTCTCTTTATTGCCATTTATGATTTTATTTGATTATTTTAACAAATTCCTATCAATCAAGCATCTTTTTCTTAAATGTGCAACTTAACTGCAGCTTTAAACATTGTCAAACTGTAAGTCCAAAAGGCTTATTGAGAGCAGAAATGTTAGAATCAGTTTAATGGCTCTGATATTACAACAACCACTGCTTTCTAAATACAGTACATCTTTAATAAAAGACTGATTAATGAGCACATTTTTTTGTTAAAAAAAGCCATTCCGCGTTTTAACCATAACGTCTTCCAGAGCGTGTCTTTGGAACATACATCTTCTGTAATATATACACATTTAATCAATATTATGGTGTATAATACCCATTAATAAACCTGCCATAAGGTCTCTCTTTTGGGAGACAAATATCCAGGTGTATTTGTGGAATTAATTTGTGGAACTGGGCTAGTGAGCATTTCAAAAACATTCTACTACGAGATATGTTAGCTTCTTCTAGAGATGTAAACAGATATTAAATGGAGAATTCCAAGAGCTTACACAATTACTCTAAAACTTGGATTTCGCCAGCGGTACCAATAAGAGATGAATAATGGTACATGCTATGCAGCACTTGGTTAGCTATATGAAAATCCCTCAATGAGGCTACTAACGGTACATGTTTGGCAATGATAATGTATTTATTTTTTAAAAGGCCAGGCGAAATGCAGAACCAACCTGCTCCACACAATGTATTAATCTATAATGAAAATGTGTTTTTTTTTTGGTTTTTTTTTGTTTTTTTTTTGGTTTTTTTTAAGTGCATGACACACATTCTAAATACAGTAGTTTGAACATAAAAATGAGTTAGGTAATCATCAAAATGTACAACTTAATAAAGTTTGTGAATATATTTTAAGGATGTAACTTTACTTACCAAACTCCTTTGGGACAGCTACAGAGTAAATACAGTTATGCCCCACGCTATAGTTTTTGGGATAATTAGGTGATAAAACTGTGCCTTCTGAACCAGTAGATCGACTCCCACATGGTGCTGGAAAGTAAATATAAAATTATTTGTATACACTTTTAAAATATTAGAAATGTAACATTTAGTATCTATGCTATGAGAAAGAAACATAGACAAGATCACAAAAGAAGATTGCTTTTCTATGATACAACTCACAACTCTACAGCATGCAACAAATATTTGACAATAGAGTTTGCAGAACACAGTACTGTACATACACAATCTTTAGCTGGGCATTTGGTTTAGGATAGTGGAAATCATGGAAATAGTTTGTTACAGTAGGTTCTTCAGTTTTGCAGATTGCTGCTGATTTCTACTGTCCAGAAAAGTGAAAAACAGTGATGTACTGTATAGACTTTTTATATAGTTTAACTTAAAGTGACAACAATAATTTTTCCTTGTCAGTCTTCACGCATTATTTTTTTTTCAACCTACATTTGTACAATTAAGTCTTTGCTAATGTAAGATAAATTAATGGTACAGTATGGTGGAGCTGCAGCACATTTATGGAATTGTTCATAATAAGATTCATTAGATTTCCTTGCAGTCGTAGGGAAAAAAATGTGTGAATCTTTTTTTCATTTCAGGAAGGAGCACTCCTAACTTGTATGAATGAGAAATACCTTTGGGTTAATGTGTGGAAGAGATTGACAGAATACCATTTACATACCAAGTACGTACTTCTGGAAATTATTTCACTTAAGCCTTGTAACCACTAAACAACACAGCCATATATGTTAATGTTCCTCTTGCTATAGCTATCAATATTACTTACGCGGGCTCATCATAATGCTGAAATCCACGTTGTCATAATTGTAAATGCACAGGGAAAAAAATAAAGTTCAATGAAAATGTTCTATCCAATAAAAAAGGAAACAATCTGTTTTCCAGAATTTTAGCAAATATGTCTTGGGTTTTGTACAGTACTTTTTGGACTGTGCATTCACTATAACTATACTGCTTTGAATTGTATCATCTTACTTTCACAATTTTTAGATGAACACCTTCCACCGAAGAGAGAAACAGCGGGCACTGCTACGCAAAAAGTGTTTGAGGCTGGACTGTGCTATATGAAAAAATACTTTATTAAGTCATAGACAAAAATGGATAAAAGAGGGAAACAGACCCCCCGCAGCTCTAACGCATTTCACCCCTTAGGGCTTTGTCAAAGCCTTAAGGTGCGTTAGAGCTGCGGGGGGTCTGTTCCCCTCTTTTATCAATTTTTTTGTCGATGACTTAATAAAGTATTTTTTCATATAGCACAGTCCAGCCTCAAACACTTTTTGCGCAGCAGTGCCCGCTGTTTCTCTCTTCGGTGGGAGGTGTTCATCTGTTCTATTACACAGCTAGGAGCACGCCGATTCGGATGGATTCAAGACCTCAGTAAGTGATTTTTATGATTTTTCACTACCATTATTGGAGCTTCTCCAGGTGAATTGGTTTTTATTTTTGCGGGACTTTACATATGGGGTCCGGGGCTGGTTGAAAGACCTCCCCCGGTAAACCCTTTTGTCATCGCCAGACCACTTCCCCGACTAGGGGTTTTCAGTTTATTACTTCAAGCTTCATTTAAACAATGTTTCTGAATCCCTAAATATCTGGATGCATTTTAAAAAATATAACAGTTTATTATATACTGTTGGATTGTATACTCTGCAGCACCTGTCAATTGGGGGGACCGTGTACCCCAGTTTTCTTTCACAATTTTTAGACTTCATCTAATATTCAGAGAAATCAGTAATACTTGGTGATTTAACGTACTTTATATAGGCTGTATTGTTCTTACAGACCATACAACATATCCCATTCTAATCCATAAGATCAGAGAGTTTCCATAGGTATCAGTAGCAGTGTTGGGGCAGTATATCACAACCTATCCCACCCCACTAGATCTCACTATGGGGAAACATTGGCGCCTGCTACATCTGCACATTCCGAACAGCAGTGCATCATCAGACGTAACCACACTCCTTTTACAGCATTTCAAGTCCCAATGAAAAGTAATTTCTATAAAATTCAAGCCCCTCACACATCCCACATTTCCCTTGCTGCTTTCTATACCATGTATTGGGTATACTCGTATTAATATTACACATTTAGCTTGAAAGACAGTTATATTTAAAGATGGACATTGTATGTATTTTATAGAAAATAAGTCATGTGCAGGAGCCCATGCAAAATAGTACAGATATCCAGTTTCCTTTAATGAACTGACCTGATGTACAGTTCTGTATTCATACCCCTCCTACTCTAATTACAAATTAAATGATCACTTTGAACTTGATAAATTAGAAAGTAAGTGGTAGGCTAACATGTTGCTTTTTGAACCATGAAATCACAGTAATACATTAACTAAAAAGCCTTTTTTTCTGTTTAAAAAATCTTGAATCGAGTTAATAAATGGGAAATATTCCTATATTAAAATATGCTTATTCTCATTACAGTCTTATTGCTCACTACACAAGGAAAGCTGTTCCAAACCACAAACCAAAGAAATGTACTATTTAAGAACAAGAATAATATATCGGCATGTCCCTGTTTCTTACTGTAGTTGAAGTTTTCTATTTCATGACTAAGGACCTTATTTAATATGCGCTGAAGCTATTGATTTGAATAACAGTCATCGGCTGATCACACTTCAGACCATATTCAATAAGCCCTAAATGTCAAAATTAAACAGTAAATACTTGGCTTTGTGTTTGCACAGGTGTTTATGTTCAATGTAATTTATCACCCTGTCTGCAAACTGCACACAAATGAAGAAGCCATTTTCAAATAATTGCATACATAATTGCTGCTTTTAAATATTAACTGTATAAAAAGAGTGGAAACCATATGGGTTTTATCATATAATGATTGCCGATGTTATTCTTTTTGCGTGCTTTAAATTAAATTAAATCTGATGATGCCTATGTATTAATATTCTGTATTTTGCATTCTCTTTTTACAATTAGTACCTCAGTGTTGTCTACAAGTTTCCCTCTTGAAATCAATAACTAATTAGCAGCACATATTTTTTTTTTAACCTTTACATCAACAGCATGTAGTTACGGTATTATCTTTCTTTATCATTAGTACACCACTGAGCATCTTACAGCCACAGAAAGGAAATGAGTGCAAAGTAAAGGAATGTAGAAACAATTGAGTTTTAAGGCACAATTAATAAAAAGAAATGGAAAGGGGAAAATTAGGACTAGTTTTCAAAAGCATAGAAATGACAACGTGGCCTCAAAGTTTTTTTTGTTGTTGTAGATTATAAAGATATAAAATCTTTAAGAGTAAATATCACGGATTGATTATACTGCATGTGTCCAACTTTTCGCTAAGTGTACAGATGTAGCCAATGGTATTGCAGCCACTGACACGCTCCAGGGGTAAAATAGTGCAGTGGTTCACCCCCTTTTTGCGGTCTGCTGACACAAAAGAATGGCAGTTTTTCCCACTGCTGCGATGTGTATGTCCTGCTGCGATGTGTATGTCCTGCTGCGATGTGTATCGCTGAAGCAGGTATATCCTTAAAACCTGACCTGTTGGTGGCTCTTGAGGACTGGAGTTGGCCACCCGTGGTCTATGGACTACAATGTGCAAATTTAATAAAAACAATTGATTACAAATATAGGGCATGTGACTAATTGATATTACATATTTGTTTAAGCACAACTCTTGATCTTTTTTTTTTTTTAATAAAGTACACATATTTTAACATGAAGACTCTAAAGATAATACAAATAAATTTGGAACCCACAAATGTATGTGGTTAAAGAAATAGGTAATGGGAAATAACAATGTGATTAAAATGTCAATACATTTTGCAGATGTTCCAGTGTAGTTTAGGTTGCAATACCTTTAATTTATTTATCCAACTCACAGTTCTACTGTACATTTGTAGTTGTATAGGAAATGTTGAGACCTTCCAAACATCTTTTTCTAGTTACTGTAGCAATGTATGTTGGAATAAAACTAACTTAAATAACTGTTACTTTTATTGACTTATCTATCAAGCAAAAGATAATGTTTATACAGTAATAATATTTGCTATTTTTTCCTGATAGTCTTTAATGATCACATATGAAAGTTTGCCATGTTCAGTATGTGCCCCACGAGATGAAAGCAGAGAGGGGTACTGTATGTGTGAATCACTTTAAATTGACATGTTAAAAATAGTTTCCTATTACTAAATAAAACACATTTTTATTAAGGTAAATGTTCGATTCATTACAGTTCTGAGCGACTTGTTTGCTGTACAATCAATTTATTGATGTGTGCATGAATTCTAAAAGACAAAAGAATGGCAGAGTAAAACAAAAACAAAAAAGGCAACTTTTAAAACTGTCTCCCTCCGGCGAAGATTAATGTTATTTTAATTTTTGAGAAACACAAACTTACATGAATATATTATTGTAACTAACTGTGCTACTTTTCTAAATTACACATTTGCAGTGTGCAGCAGTCAGATAAGTTAATTATGTTTTCAGTTCTCCATATGTTGTTCTTCCTACTGGGAACCATTTGTAGCATTGGAGCATAGTGTAGTTTTTCAGCAAATCAGATTTGGTTCTATGACTGTTTGTTTGCAAGCTGTTTATATCCAGCAGACAATATTTATGTGTGTTGCTGACTTTTCTTCTTCACCAGTTAAATCTATTTTTTTCTTTTCTCTATCTTCATGTAAATTAATTCTTAGGGGCCTATTCTAGTAGCATTGATAGGTGACTTAATGCATGTAAAGTGCAGTTTACAAGCGATATTGCATGTGTAGCTATTCAGTAAGCCTTTACTGCATGTCAAAATCACCTATAAATGGCTTTTGTTACATGCGTTATCACTCTTGCTCTGGCAATTAGATTTCTAGATCAAGAAAGGCTGAAACTCGCAATTTTCGCAAGTACTAGTAACTGCAATCCAAGTAGCTCCATAATGCAAATCACAGCTCAAATACTCGCTTTTATTTAACACCATCTAAAGGGTGGCAAGGTAAGATTTGCGATTTGCATCACATGGAGTATAATTTATCTTTACTACATAGGATTGAAGCCGGGTTCTCTGAAGCTGAATCACATTCATTTCAGCTCCGGAGACTGCTTGATTTAATACTATGTAATTACAATAAAATAACAGCCGGCCAACCGGTTGAACGAGTGCATGTCATAACTGGTGCACCACGATCAGGTGGGCTTTATTCCCACTAGACAGGCTACAGATAAAGTGCGGCGCATTGTAGATATGGCTCACGCAGGAAACACGGTGGGTACGCCACTCCTGTGCCTATCTCTAGACCAGTGGTTTTCAACCTTTATTTGGTTAGGGAACCCCAGAATTCGATATTCAAATTCTGGGGAACCCCAACCCTCGCCCCCATCTCTGCGCCCCTGTCTCTCCCCCCTTTGCCCCATCTCTCTCCCCCCTCCTATCTCCCTGCGTCCTATCTCCCTCCCTCTTATCACCCCTATCTCTCTCCACCTCACGCTCCTTCTTACGCTCCCCCTCACGCTTTCCCCCTTGCGCACGTGCACACACTCTCCCACTTACACACACACACACAGTTCCACTTAAAGACACACACTCCCACTTACGCACACACACATACACACTGTCCACTTACACACACACACTTAAACACACACCCACTTAAACACACACTCCACTTACACACACTCCACTTACACACACACACAGGCTACAGTTACATTTATATGGCAATTATAATAAGAGGGAGATTATAAGATGCTAACTCTTTTTATTGTCAGAGGCGGTATTGCTTTGCATGTCGTTCTGGAATAAATCTGCAAAGGTTTCCAATTCCCCGGGTAAACTCTGACCTCCTGTCTGGGCCCGTTCAGGAGTGAAGAACTTGGAATGTGTTCCGCGTCCCCCCTGCAAGAGCACGCGCCGACCGGAGCAGGCATAGAGAAGGATAGCAATGAAAGATAGACGGCTGCTGCTGCTTAGCTCAGGAGCCACCGAGTCACTGCTACAGTATGTGCGATGCCACATGGGACAGCTGGAAAAATTGTCCTGACTCTCCCCCCCTTGCGGCGGCGGAACCCCTGAGTGAAAATAACTGCTCTAGATGCCGAGAAGGCCTTTGATAGACCTAATTGGGACTTTCTATTCTCTGTATTAAAACACATGGGTTTCACAGGCAGATACCTACATGCTGTCCGTAGCCTCTACCTATATCGTTCAGCTAGAGTTAGATGTGCCGGCATTATCTCCAATAAACTATACATAACCATAGGTACAAGACAGGGATGGCCCCTATCTCTGTTGCTGTTTGCACTCTCGATATAAACTCTGGCAGCCACCATCAGATCAAATCCAAGCATATCCGGGGTGACCGTAGGAAAAGAAAACTATAAAATCTCTTTATTCGAAGATGATGTGTTTCTGACCTGCTCACGCCCTCTAACCTCTCTCCCAAACCTTTATCAAACTCTCAAAGACTATGGAGCAATGTCGGGTTTTAAAATTAAACACACCAAGTCACTGGCCCTGTCAGTTTATTTGCCCAATGACATAATCGAACTCCTAAAACGCAATTTTGATTTCTCATGGCAATCTCAATATATTCCCTATCTTGGAATTAATATCACTAGGACATATGACATTTTATATAAATTAAACTATCCCAAATGAATTAATAATTGAAAGAAAGATTTTAAATCTTGGGGCAAATACAGTATATCATGGATCGGTAAAATAGTATCTGTCAAAATGAATCTCCTCCCACATATAATGTATTTTTTTCGAACTCGCTCTATTAAGATTCTAGTCTTTGAGCTTAAGGACCTCCAATCCCATATTACAACATTTGTTTGGAACCTGAAACAACCAAGGGTCAAGAAAGAGGTACTCTGTAGACCCACAGAATTTGGCGTGCTAGCTTTCCCCAATCTCCTGAAATATTACCAGGCCTCCCAACGGAGACAGATCCTATTATGGAACTCTGAGACACAGTCAAGAGGGTGGGTAGACATAGAAAACACTGAGTCCAAACCAGTTAACATTGAGTCTCTCCTATGGCTAACTAAAACAAGCAGACCGCCAAGCACTCCATCCCATCCTGTGATCAGACACTCACTGACATTGTTGGACTGTCTGAAATTGAAATTCAAACTCACAAAGAAATGTTCCACAATAATCCCACTCTTTGATAACCTGGATTTTGATCCAGTGAGAACGGCAGGAGCCATCCAGGCCTGCAAGGCTGCCAGTACCACCAGAGTGGGAGACCTGTTTTCAGGAACTGGAATAATACAATTCCTGGAATTACAAGAAAAGAGAAACCTACCTCCCTCAGAAATATTCTCTTATCTACAGTTAAAACATTTTGTCACACAATATTATAATGTCGGGGTATCCCCTACATCCACATATTTTGAATCTATTTTTAATATAGATATATGGGGAAGGACATGATAGCCACCTTATATCATATTCTAATGAGCTCTGGGGAAGATAGTAAATACTGTATGTCTATACTGTATATTGAAAATGGAGGAAGAGCTAGGTGAGATACTGGAGGATAAAGACTAGGCAAATTTTTGGGAGGTCGCGGGAAAGAGCTCGATTTGTACTGTCGTTAAGGAGAACTCTTCCAAATTACTATTCTGCTGGTATATGACTCCAGTCAGGCTCTATGCCATATATAACTCCAATTAACCTACTTGTTTCAGAAGTTGTGGCCAAAATGACTCAATGTCACATACGTGGTTGGGATGCCCCAAAATAGCCCCCTTTGGAGACAGGTTTCCAATTTATAAATGGGCTGCTAAATATAAATCTGAGACCTGATCCCTTGGTGGCCCTTCTGGACAAACCAGTCCAGGACATCCCAAGAGCCACTCTCAAGCTAATTACTCATATTTTGACAGCTGCAAGATGCTGCATTGCGGCATCCTGGAAAAAGCAGGATGCGCCTACTCTAGCTACGTAAAGCGCAGGGTGTGGCACATCTCTGTAGTGGAAAAACTCAGAGCCTTCCTAAGATAGAAATGCCCCTTCACCCTTCCCGCCTCTCCCATCCCCATTTTTACTTATTTGGATTATTATTATTTAAGTGTATAGTTAATGTCTGGATTATGATTTATCCCATCACCACAGTTCAGAAAAATAAGCACAATGTTAGTTCGAAGAATGCACTGTGTTCACCTAAAGTCCCCATTTCTGTTTTCTGTACCCCAGTTAAAAACTGCAAATAAATAAAAAGTTACAAAATAAATATATAAAATAACAGCTGAGCTTCATTACCTTAGTGCAGTGATTCCCCACCAGGGTTCCATGGAACCCTGGGGCTCCTTGAAGCAGTATCAGGGGTTCCTCCTATGGACCACAGCCCCCCACACTCTCCCCCTGGTGTTTTTTTTTGGTATGTATTTTGTAGGGTGGATTGAGTGAGAGTGGGGTAATTGATGGAAGGTAGGGGCAAGAGTGAGAGAAGAGAGGGGCAGGAGGGAGTGAGTGAGGAAAAGAGGGAGTAAGAGTGAGATGCAAGGGATAAATACATGCGAGGCGGGAGGGGGTGAGTTAGTGAGATGGATGGGAGAGAAATACACGGGTAGAGGGTGGGAAATAGAGGTGGCTCATGAGGTATGAAATGTTGTAACTGACCCCTGTCGAACCTAATATGTGTCAGCCAGATAGGGGTTCCCCGAGATTTTTCGAAATACTTCAAGGGTACCTCCAAACAAAAAAGGTTGGAAATCACTGCCTTGGTGGCTAACCACTAAGGTAACCACTGAGGTAATAAAGGGGTTAAATAGATATGCCTGGATTGTTGGTGGTAGAGGGGGAGGGTGAAGGTTGTAGTTGCCCCAGGGTGGGTGGTTAGGCCTCCCAGGAGGGTTGTGAGAGGGGTTAATGCCTTCATTACCTTAGCAGTAACAACTGCTAAGGTAATTAAGGGGTTAACTCCTTCCACTACCCACCTGTGAGGTTTAACCACCCACCCCAGTGCCACTACAACCTTCACCCATCCCTTCTATCAGCAAATTCACACACATCAATGGGCAATAGCCCTATTAGCACAATACAGCTAATAGTGCTTTTGTCCATTCAAATATTGCATAGTACAGTGCAATAAAATAAAATTCAAATAACAAAAAAAAAAAAAAACACTAGCCATTTAATCCATTGATTATCACTGCGGTTATCTATGCCCTGAATTGGGGCAGATACAGCCACAATGGCAATCAATGGGCACCCAACTAATCACCCCCTCTATGCCAACATCCCCCCCCCTTCCAACAACACAGACAGTAATGGACAAAAGCCCTATTAGCCAAATATGGCTAATAGCACATTTACCCATTAAAAAACAATAAATAGCCAGCTACCACTCTATAGTAAATAAAAGTATGATAGTACTTATGCCTGCTAGGATGAAGCCGCCCTTGTCCTTGTCCTCCTCTTTAGTGGCACCAACATTTACATTAAAATAATATCTACTGGCCAGTAACCCCTTAATTACCTTAGTGAGTAGCAACTATTATGGTAATTTAGGGGTTAACCCCTCCCACTACCCACCCAGCAGGCCTAGCCGCCCTCCCCAAATTAATTACCATAGCGATTATTACCCACTAATAGCGATTATTACCCACTAATGTCAATTGATTGTGTTTTAATGTAAGTGATGGTGCCACTGCAGAGAAGGACGAGGACAGCCTTCATCCTGGCAGGGGTAAGTACTACTTTTATTTACTATGGGTGGCTGGCTATTTCTAATTTTTGAATGGCCAAAAGCGCTATTAGCCAGATCTGGCTAACAGGGCTTTTGCCCATTATTGTGTGTGGTGGTAGATGGAGTTATATTAGGGGTAGAGTGGGTGGGTAGTAGGGTTCCCCATTGATTGCCAATGTAGCTATCTGTACCCCTGTTGAGGCATAGATTACAAAAGTGACAATCAATGGATTAAATGGTTAGTGTTTGTTTTGATTGTATTGTAATTTGTATTTTATTTTATTGCAATGTGCAGTACTGTACTGAACAGTTGAATGGGCAAAGCTCTATTAGCCAAATTTGGCTAATTAAGCTTTTGCACATTCCTGTGTAGTGGTGTTGGTGGGGGTGTGGGATGGTTGGTGGTATTGAGGTTGGGTGAAGGGGGTAGTTGCCCCAGGGTGGGTTATTAGGCCTCCTGGGTGGGTAGCAGGAAGGGTAAACCCCTTCATTATTTATTTATTTATTTATAAAATATTTGACCAGGAAGTAATACATTGAGAGTTACCTCTCGTTTTCAAGTATGTCCTGGGATTAACCACTAAGGTAATGAAGGGATTATCCCATCCCACAACCTTGCCGAGAGGCCTACCCACCCACACTGGGGCAACTACAACCTTCAAAAAAAACCTCCATCACCAACAAATAGTGTACTGCTATTTAACCTCTTCATTACCTTAGCGGTGTGGCACTGAGCTAATAAAGCTTTGCTTTTTTTAAAATTTGTATTACATATGATTATAGCTGGGGGTCTCCGGAGCTGAACCGCATGACTTTCAGGTCCAGGGCCCCCCTGTTTTCTGAGGTACAGTCTCCAGTATGGGGTGCAGGTATCTCCTGCAAGTTTAAATGTCCCGTCACATGACGCAGGATATTTAAACTTGCAGGAGCTACAGGCACACAATTCAGAGCCCTGTACCTCGGAAAGCTGGGGGTCCCTGGACCTTATAATATATGTTGCTCAGCTCCTGAGACCCCCTGCTTAAATCATACATACTAAAGTCTAAAATAAAAACAGCGTGATCGCCTACTGTATAAAAGCTATGCAGGGAAATCCAGCTTCTCTCTGCGCAGCTCTTCCAGACTGGTGAATTGAAATCATACCTTAGGTCATTTCGCTTGTAAAACAACTTCAAACTAGTGCAGTATGTAATTTTTTAAACAAACGGTATTGAAAATGCAATTTGCTTCAGTGAATACCATTTTCACAAATTTCATACGTGATCTATGAACATGCCAACACATTTGATATTGCTATTGAATTATCGAAGCTACTAGAATAGCGCCCTTAGAGTGAACTAGGTGCAGTAACTTCTCCTTACAATGTTGCAAAGGAAAAAAACAGATACTGTAGGCTTAAAATGTTTAAATGTTTTCAACTGAAAAACAAACATTTCATTATTGAAATCATTTTTAATAACCATACAAGTAATAGTACATACATTTTTTTCCATAAATGATGTAAATGTGTGTATATTAGTTCCACAGTACTGTAGATGAGGTTAAAAAAAATCATATATCCATCGAGTTCAATCTACAGAATGTTACACATAGATGACAGATACCTAGCCTATATCTGTCTTTAAATGATATTGATCCAGAGGAAAGCCAATAAAAAAAACTGAAACAAAATCCAAGGATGTCTCAGTAGAAATATAAATTCCTTCCTAACTCCAGTAATAGCAAACAAATGTATCTCTGGAGCAACATCCTTGCTATTTAAAAAGTAACGAGATGCAGATTTTGCGGGGAAAAAAGAAGTTCTTGCACCTAGCTGTATAATAAAACTGCAATAACAAGTGAGACTGAAGAAGTTTGAAACAAGAAATGGGCTTAGTTACTTAAGTTTTAAATTGAAAGTGTTTGTAGCTCACTTTTTATATTAAGACATTTTTAAGAAAATAAAGAGATTTCTATTTTTAAAAGTAGAGAAAAGGTGAACATTTCAAGCTGTAGTAATAATGTTAATAGCCTAGCACCATTGCTGAAGCCTAGCACACATACACTATGAAGCCAATTAGTTATACAGTCTGTACAGTCACACTTTTGTATACATAAGATTCTGATATTCTTTAGTTGTCCTCTTTAAAAAAATATTTTTGTTGTTTTTATGTTTGAGATTTATTTGCATACTGTACCTATCAGTACTTTTTATGGGAACATTCTACAACTATACTTGATTTCTTGTACTTGTGACGTCCGTGTGATCATTATTTTTCATTTACTGTAATTTTTTTGTATTTGACAGAATCTAGCTTTCACTTTAGATAACGGGATATCACTGAGCATGACATTTGTCTTCATGTTTTTATAGATGTGTATATTGCAATCTGTCACATCCTGTAGGCTGTTTTTCTTTGCCATTCAACAGATGAGACACAGAAATGGGAAGATCAGAAACAGCAAAATGTTGCTAGTGTAACCCTGTTTCCCCCACCCAATCTCATATAGGGTCTCCTAGGGGAAATACTGCTCTGATTACATGGCTTTGTGTGGTGCATACCTGCTGGTAACAGGGGGCCCTGGGTCTCCCGCATGATGATATAGGGTAATAACAGGATAGGCTTCTGGGGTTGTGCCCGAATTCTACTCACAGGTGCAGCACCTCCATCTTGTGCAGCCCCCAGCTGTATGGGGTGAAGTCTCTTCAAAAGAACACGTCCCCCTCCTCCTAATATACTTCAGTCTCAGGCAGGAGGCATTTTATAAAGGTCAGGATGCTTTATTTGGTGCCTGGATTAAGCAGTCACAATCACAGCAGTTCTTCTTAGGGTGCCCACCCTTAGAATGTCCCTGGACTCACTCCCAGCCAAGGGCACCAAGAGTGGTTCTTGCTCTTCCCCTATCCCCTGGTGGGATAGGAGGTATTGGTTAACCCCACACTCCCCAGAGTGAGGCCTCAAGCCTGCCAGAGCCCTGACAGCTTGGTTTGGGTAACCTTGCCCCTCTCACGGTAGGGCCAGACAGGCTAAATCAGGAAGTGCAATGCATTAAGTAGCTCAGTAAGCACACCCCTGTGTCTCTAATTGGACACAGAGCCTGATGACACTACCTTCACTGACTCACTGCACAGCATGTGTGGGGAAAACCCATGATTGCTCCTGGCAAACCTGCCCTTACTTTGTATTACTGCCAAGAGGAGGACAGAACTACAGCCCAAAACTACCCTGGGCTACACTAGGATGATGTTTGCAAGTTGTTAAAGAATTCTGCTTCTTTATAGAGTTTCAGTGTGCTTGCTTCATTACTGAGTTTGCAAAACAGAGTTGAGTTGAGCTTTATCTATTCTAACCGGTTTATTTTCAGATTTTTGTGCACCTGGCTTTTTTTGTCAATTATACGCAATCATACACATTTAGAATTTGTTGTTGTTCTAATTCTTGATTAGAAACAATTGGATATATTTTGAGCAAGAGAAACAGTAGCTGATGTATTGAAAAGGTGTCTAACATAAATGGTGTGTCCACACCACAACATCTTTAAACACAGGGAAAAAAGAAGGCAGCACTCTAGGGGCTTATTCTATTAGATCTGAAGTTGTCATTGCCCAACTGCACTGTTTTGCATGATCAGAAGTAGAGGAATGAAATGTGAGTGTAGCCCCGGTAAGGAATGGGGGCTATATGTATCTTTCTCCTACTGGTGTAAGTCCTGTTAAGGGCAGGCCGCCAGTAGTTATCATGGGTTTTTCCCCCGCTTCAAGCCCTGCCTTGAGTGATGGAGGCAGGCCCCTGACTCTGTGTGCAGGCCTGAGACAGAGGGGATGGCCTGCTGACATCATGAGGGGTGGGGCTGTCTAAACTTAGTCCTGCCTGCTCCTGTAAAAGACAAGTAGTGAAGTTCTGGTCTGGGTTGGAGTAAGACCTAGTAGTGCCGTTCTGTCCTAGGAGCAGAGAGTACCGGAGTGTCTGACCTGAGAGGTTATGCTTGGAGAGGCAACTATGCTTGGAGGAGATACTCAGGCCCAGTCTGAGTAGAGCGGATATAATTATAGACGGTGGACCAATGCCCCTCACCCTGCTCAGGGGGTGAGGGGGGAAATCTAGCCTCACCCAGAGGATATACCCCTGAGGTGGGTGCAAGGGGTATTGAAGCCTCATTCAGCCCATCCTGCAGGGGTACAGTCTGGAGGAGGAGGAGAGGAGGAAAAGACCCTGCATACATTTGGAAGCACTGCTGTGTATGAACTGCGGTATACAATCTGCTGTGTGCTGTTACAGAAAGAATAAATAGACATTGCTGCTTTTATCTAAGACTGTGTGTGAGATTGAAACCTCTCGCCCTGGGACCAGGGCTTCTCTGGGAGGGTTTCACCTTATTCATCAAGGCTCGCCAGAGATGGAGGCGTTGCACCACCGTTGCTAAGAAGATGGAGGCATATACCCCAGAAGCCTGTCCCTGTTATCCCCTATACCACCACGGGAGACTCAGGCCCTCCTGTTCCTCACAGGTATGCACCACCTACATGCATGTAGCCAGCCCTCACTACACCCTAGAGGGTCTAATCTGCGACCGGGGGAACATGGGTTACATGAGAAAAAAAACTATTCTCTATTGCAAATCGGAAAAATCTAAACCGCGTCTATAAAAATAACAAACCACACGGTTTAATAGCCAAAACGCCCGTATTTGTACTTGTTTTAGAAGTGGAATGACCAGAGGTGGTGCTAAATCCACCACAGTCTGATTTATGAGGTTTGTTTTCTTGGCCAAACCCATATTTCAATCTCTGGATATAACTCACAATACCAATCTCGCCACCCTTGAGGTGGCGTGAGAATTTTTTCTAATTTTAGAATTGGTTTGCAGAACGAAGCTACGAGAATTGCAGTTGTCATAAAAAAAAAATACGAGTTGGAGATTGGATTGGCAGAGTGTGAGTGAAACTGCGTCTAAAGAAGCCTTTTTAACATAGATTGGACATGCAAGAAGGGTTTACAGACGAGCAAAGATTGCCAATCTGATCTGAAAGAGCTAGTTGGAAGCAGATTGACACTTCAGAGCAATGAGAATAGGCCCCTTAGAACAAAATCACTGTTAGGTAGTTTTCTCTCACAAAAGAAATAAAAGACTTTCAAAACAATGCATTGAAAAAATATTTTTTGCCCTTTATTGTGGAGCATACAGTACAAACAGAAAACACAATGTTTCATGCCCAAAATGGCTTTTTTTCTGATAAGTGACACTTCAAACATCTTGTTTTATGTTTGTATGCCCACAATAAAGGGCAAACAATTTTATTATGCATTCACTTATACTGTAATTCTTCTATTTTTTTCATGAGAGAAATCTACCTAACATTAAGTTGGTTCTAATGGTGCTGCCTTCTTTCTTATCCCTGATTATCAACTACTATAGTACTTCCCAAGTACTCCTACTGGAAGCCATTCTACAGTAAGTGTGTGAATCACTATACAGACTCAAAATCCAATGTACTATAAATTTCAGTGCCACAATTGTTTTCTTATCATAATTCCTACTTAGTCACATATCATGCAGTGGTCAAGTAGACAACATGGCAGAAGTGTCTATATGAAAGTACTGTAGGAAGCTCCTGATCAAATGTAGAAGAGAAATGAGACAGCATATTTCCTGAGCCTGTCTGATTATGTAATATATCAGAAATGAAATATAGATTTTCATCTGACACAAAGTACTGGTTTTGAAATGTGGTCATTTATCTGGGGACTTGGAATGGACTGAGGTGACAAGCAGTAATAAATGGTCAAGAAAATAATGTACCAGGAATCATTTGATAAAGAACAAAGTGTGCAATTGTGATTATAGAATAAGTAGCACCAAGGTCAGTGCACAACTTAAGAAGTACAGATGTAGTGTATTACTGTACATTCACCCTCCCCCTCCCCATATAAAAGAACATAGCCCATTGTAAGGCAGAATATCATTGTTTCGAAAGGATTCAATGGCAGTGTTGTGGTAGAATATCACAACTTATTCCAGCATAATGCACCAAAGGGGAAAATGACTTATGCTTTCCCAGGGCCACTGCAGGATGGGTGGTTATTGCTCGAGGCCCACCAGAGAGGGCCCGCACACCATAGGGGCCTGTCAGAGGAGGCCTGCTGGAGGGGTCCTGCAGAGGTACCTGTCTGAGGTTATCCACGGAGGTCCCTGTCAGTTCTACAGGCCTCCAGCAGGTCCCCTCTAAGAGGCACTTATGCAGATCTGGCAGATGTTAGGGTCACCAGTAGGGTGCCTAGGCCCCTGGACTCACCAGGCCCCCGGCAGTAGTCCCAGCTATCCCCTCCTCCTCCTTTTGGCAGCACTGCTGCTACATGTAACCCCCAGTTTTTTGCTGTACAAAAAATTTGCAGCTATAGGAGACCGTATGGTTTGCCTAGTTCTTTAACCAGCCATGGTTATATTAGTAAAGATGCTACCTTAAATGCACATCTTTAATCCATTTACTACCAGAGGAATCGTCAATATGTTAATTAGCAATGCACTGTAAACCAGTCTGGCAGCAAATGGGTTATTGACAATTTGGAAAATGCATTACTCATTTAGCCGGTTGCAACATAATCCTACAAGAGAGAATGCAAGCAAATATATTAAGGTTCATGACAATGGTTAATAGTAGAGATGGGTGTCATAATGTCATGAATTATTATGTATGTTACTCAATCTGGGGCATAAGGGGTTAATGTAGCCACAGGTTGATTTTAAAAATACAACATATTGGGTTTATAGCAGGTCAAGACTTTTCCTGGAGCTCTTCTCTGTCCAGAGCTTCTCAGAGGACTTAATTGATGGGTTATCACGTATGGTTCACTAAAAGTACCAGATGGGATTAAAATATGGCCCTCTTGACAACTTTACAAACAGGAACCTTTTTGAGCTACCTTCAAAGGCATTCCCTGGAAGCTTCAGCAAGGTTCAGTGGGTGTGGCTAGGAAAGTATTCAACCAAAGTGACATTATTAAAAATGAGAATATGATGTGACATCATCTAATGTACATACTTCAAGTTACAGATCTGTAATTGTTGCAAAGTGTCGCATGCAATGAGACCACACGCAACATGAGTAAGAAGCACCAAGGACAGATATCTATGTATGGGGAATTATGTTATATGTTTTATCCTGTGGTTTTAAGAAACTGTCCTGTATTTACTGTAATTGTATATTCTTTGAATTATCTTTTTTTGTAACCAGAACACTATATTATTTTTATATATTAAATTTTTTTTTAATAAGTAATGCTTTCGGGCTCTGAATAAATTGTTGCACGCTCTGTGTTTCTGACACATTTTGCAATACCAGATTTTTGTGTTAAGTGTATAGTTTGTTCAATAATAACCAGGGACCTAAGACCCTGGCAGATATAGTGATTACATATTTTGCATATTTCTTGGGTGGTGGAGGTGGATAGATCTGATTGAAATTGAATAAGGGGTTAATATTAACTCTGTACCTTGCGCAGGAGAAAGGCGAGTTGGCTAGTTAGCTATGTGTATTAACCCTGGTTGATTATCTAAGTCACATGCTCACTTGTGTGCTGTTCAAGACAGATGGTATATGGGGATGTATTGAGGGGAGATATTCTTCATTTGAGGGACCTTTGTGAAGGTGAAAAATGGGCCAGCTTGTGAGTTGTGTATTAACCCTTGCCCCGTATACAGGACACATGCTCACAAGTATGCCGTACATGACAATGGGCATCATTTTTTTTGTGTGTATTTGAATTTGATGCAGATTGGTTCGTTCCTTTGTGCCACACATTTCTGCGGATCAGCCTCAAAAAGTAAAATCTGCCATTTTTTCTATCACTGATAATGCATATGGCAGATTAATAATCTGCGGTCCAATTGTTAAAAATCTGCACTCAGATTAAATCCGAGAGGAGAGAGAGAGAGTGGATTATTTACAATGGCTATGAATTATTAATCCCCTATGCAGATTTCAGATTTAATATGGAATCTGAGTCCGGATTCATAAAAATTAGACCAGCCTGTATGCAATAGCAGATTTTTATTAATCTGCTTGGATTTTTTAGTACCCAATGCACAGGCAGATTTTAGTGGGGAGATTGGATTTGGTCTAAAAAATCCAGGAAAATCAGAGATAGGAATTTGGACCAATTTGCCCATCTCTAGATAGTAATCACATGACATAAGGTACAGATAGAGCATTATTTATCTCCACCCTGCCCTGCACTTGTTGAAGTTTAACAACAGCCCAAATGAGGCCTGATCATGGCCAAGTGCAGGGCATGGGGGGAATTTCTCATCAGGATTAACACAGCGGGCGTCCCTGCTTCTGAATGGGACTCCCGCTGATCAAAAAATGCATACACTAAAAAGCATTCAGAAGCAAGGATCTGCTCTGTGTTATCCTGATGGGAAATTAGTGTGCTAGGCTTTTGGGCAGGGGGGTGGGGGGAGAGAAAATGCTGCCGAGCCTTGGTCCAGCCTCAATTGAGCTGCAGTTTCCTTGTGGATACAATGTTAATGAATCATGGTCCGTCTGTATAGAAGAAATGTGAATAATAAAACTTAGCAGGCTAAGAGTCAAAGCAGTAGGTCTGTGGTTATAGCACATATTTCTTATTCTGTTTCAATTTAATATACAAATAAACTTGTGTTTATAGGCAAGAAAGTGTTTCAATTCTATAATAACGTAAATAAAAGAATATCTGAATTTATGTTATCTATATACAATGAAAGTGTTTTTGGGGGGAAATGTATATTTATAAAAGATATTACAGTGCAAAGAAATGTTCTTTCAATAAATGAATATCAACATAAGTGAGAATTCAACTAATAGCTATGGCAAATGTACTCTGTAGTCATTGTTAAAACTATCAGACTTCACGAAAATTCAAATGATCAGCTAGCTATTTCCTTTATCTTACAGAATATTGTTTTCTGCTATACGAGCCAAATACAACACGGGCATCAGCTGTGAAGAAGTTCACATTTATATGTAATATTATTGAAATAAAGTATGCTATCTGGTGATGCCGACAAAAAAATATTACTTGTCATCCCTCTGTTGCATGAATGTTTCATCTACATACTTTAATTACATCTTGCTCTTAACTGCCATCATCCAGTGCCAAATGGTTTACTATATTACACTGGATAATCTTTGCATGCATTCATAATAGAATGAAAATTGTGGATTTGGTTCACATCCCAAACTTATTAGGTAGGCTTCAAGGACATTTGAAAGGAATATCTTAGCAAAAGAATGCAGTTTTTGCAAGCAGAAGCCCAAATGTAATGCAGTTTGTCATTGATTTTTTACAAATCTATCCTAGACAAAAGAAAACTTTTAATCATATACTGCACAGTTGTAACCAACTTTATTACTCCCGTTAATGCAAAATAAAACAAGAAATATGAAATGTGTTAAGGTAATAACTCACGTTACAATTGTTTTCAACAGTAGTCACTATAAAACTTTTTGCTTACACCTCCTCTTCTGTTGTGTTGATCTCAATGTGGGCGTATTCCTGGGGTCTCCTCTTTTCTCTGTATACACTTTCCTAAGTGGCCTTATCATAAATTTTGTGTTTAAATATCACCTATAAACTGATGGGATTGTCTCTGAAAGTCTATCCACAATATCATCCTAGATGTCCATCCAACATAAACTTAACATGTCAAAGATGGACCTCCTCATACTTACTCTCAAGCCTGGACACATTTCCCTCTTCTTCATTACTATTGGAAGTACAATCATACACTCATAACATTGCAAAGATATGTATTTTTATTTGTCATTCTACTGCTAAATCCATCACCTTCCTATTCTCTCCTGTCTTGAATAATGTAACTTTTTACTGTGTTACCTTCCTGACTCTCAGCTCTCCTACAGTCTAGCTTAAATGCTGCAGCTAGAATCACTTCACTCTCTCCTAAATCTGCCTCTGCATGTCTCCTGCTGAAATAAATCTCCTGGCATTTCATTAATTACCATATATCTTTTAAAATTATCCTGTTCACTTTCAAGGCTGTCCACTCATCTGTCCTTATATCCCAACCATCATTTCTAATCTTTGCTCACATCTTGCTGTCTGTTCAAGGATGTATTCTGTCTACCCCTTTTGTATGTAATAACCTCTTCATATCCGCCAAGCACCATCCCACTCCTGCGTCAATCCCACTGTCAAAAGTCCCATGTTTAACTAAGCATTTCAGTAGCTCACATGTACTCACATCTTGCAAACACACTTACCATTATCCCTGATACTGTATAATCCTTATCATAACACCCTCCTTCTCTCTCTACAATATCTTTACATACAACTTCAATTATAAGCACTTCAGAGCATTGACTCATTTTCCTAATCTATACTTTTGTTATTTAACTTATTTCCCCCCAATATGTCTTATATTTTTTTGCATTTATTACTGTTGTGAAGCGCTCTATACATGGATGGCCCTTGGCAAAATAGTTTTACATACCGGTTTTACATATCTCTCTTCTGCAACTTAAATCTGTCTAAGATTAAAACTGTTCTCCTTAAACTCCTTAAACACAACTGGTTCTGATATTAAGATGTAGCAGACAGAACATATTAAAGGTCATGGGTGAATTTGCTGAACGTTTATGGTACACACTAGCTTCATCACATGGACGACTATAGGAAGGAAGCCTATCAGGTAAATAAAATGTCTACCTGTACATTATCTGGCCCAACATATTGGTATTCATATTATGAACAGCATATTCAAATACTTATAGACATACAGTCATTTTATTTTTGGATGCTATTCAAAACATTCTCAATACATCCAGTACAATATATTTATTCAGATTTAGATCTAAATGATTTTTGTTTGCTCACTTTAACTAGAAAAGTCTACTATAAAGGTATTGGCTATAATGTTAGAAAGTAAACAGAGGGCAGAAATAGTGGGATTTACTACTGTTAGCATAGACATTCCTTATTGTTTTACATTTAACAATTAAAAAGAGTCTGAGGCTACAAATTGGGTAAAGAGTAGACTTACTCAATGTGTTTGCATGTTTTAACATTTTCATCTTTAAGCCACCAAAGCATGAATATGAATAACTGCTTTATAGAGAGAGCAGGATTTACATTGTATGCATGCCCAACTGGCTGTGTTAGAGTTATATCAAGCAATCAAGCAAATGAAATAAAATAATTAGAAACATTATAATAGTTCTAGAATAGTTAGGCTAGAAATGTTTGAAATGACAAGAAAACTGCATCAATCGTGAAAAAGAGAATGCCTTGCATCCTTGATTTACAAAATATGATGACATCGTTTTTTAATTGTGTACTTGATGGAATGCCAGCTATTCCGATGTCATCTATCATATCTAAATGATTCAATGGCAGGAACTGCAACCCTTGCATAAAAATAATATATAGTATGTGACTTCATTGTAAGAAGATCAAATATAGTCTAGACAGGAGAATCACCTTCATTTACTAACAACACAATAGCACCATAAAAATGTAATTTGGAAAAAATGTGCTGTAAATGTAACTCTCCATAAGTAACAGTGAAGACATGAGTTTAATCCAAAAATTGACTTGGGAAAATGTAGAGCAAAAATGTCTTTGGTTCATCGTTGCCATGAAAATGACAGCAGATACTGTATTAGAGTATCCCATCCAAGGCAGTTCAGACTCCAAAAATCTACCTGGCTATAGAAATGCAGACCACAGGATACTGGTTGAAAGTATCCTGCCTTAGTTGAAATACTAATTACTGTACATGCCTTCTGAGACTCTGACCTCTAGTAAGAGCTATGGATCAGTGTTATGTTGCTTTTGTACTGCTCAACAACTCTGCTCTATTACTAATTAAAAAGTGGGTGGTATTGCTGGGGCAAATGCATAGAGTAAAGAGAATATACATTCATTCAATTGATTGAGATGTAATTTGGGCAACAAGGAAATGTTGATTTATGTGTCCGTGACATTTAAAATGTATCATGTCTACAAGGATCATTTTATTTGGCACCAAATAAACTAATACATGGTTATTAAAAACACAATTTAATTAGCTCTGACACTTTTATTTATATGGTTACTATTTCATTGGAGATATAATAATTCATGTAAATAAAAAAAATGGTATTACTGAAATGTTAAGTATTTGGTTGACTTATACAATTTAATTATGAACGGAAGTTCTTACCATGACAACTGGGTAAGACTCTGTTCCATCCAGGTCTCCCATCATCTCCCATGATACATGTAAGTGTTGAATATCCTTGAAGGACATAGCCAGCATCACAATAGTATGTAACTGTTGATCCAAGTTTATAGTCCATTCCAATTCTAGTCCCATTCATTATATTTCCAGGATCAAAACATGATTCACGTAACTTGGCTACAAAAAAAACATATATATTATCATGCTTATGTTTGAATCTATAGAAGTAAGGAATGTGGGGTCAGTCTGAGTATTTCTTTTTGAACAAATGTTTTTTCTTAATAGAATAAATGGAAAATATGGAATTATACAGGTATATTTATATTTTACCAATGCACCATATCTAGAATTGTTTTACGTTTACCTTACATTCTATAAATAGATACTGTAGACCTAAAAAAATATTATTCTTAAAATGTAAATCTATCTATCTATCTATCTATCTATCTATCTATCTATCTATCTATCTATCTATCTATCTATCTATCTATCTATCTATCTATCTATCTATGAAGAACTCCTTTATTACATATATACATATATACATATATATATACATATATATGTAATAAAGGAGTTCTTCATAGATAGATAGATAGATAGATAGATAGATAGATAGATAGATAGATAGATAGATAGATAGATAGATAGATAGATAGATAGATAGATAGATTTACATTTTAAGAATAATATTTTTTTAGGTCTACAGTATATATATATATATATATATATACAGTATATATATATATAAATACCAAAAGACTAGTAGCGTCAAAATGGCAAGTAATAAATTTAAAGTAGAAACAAATAATATCAAAAATAAAACAGGTAAAGCAGTGAATCATAAAAAAAAAAAAGATGATACTAATCCACTCATCAGATTGTCCAGTCAGTTGTTGTCGCTTGAATGGGTGTGGGGCAGCTTTCAGCAGAAGAACCAGTTCCACAAAAATCTATTAGACAGAAGAAGAAAGCGCACAACCCATAGCGTAAAAGCGTACAAATAGTTTAATAAATATATACAGAGAGGGATACAAGCTCACTCACAAACATAAAAAGTAATTAGGCATGTATGAATATAATATCACCAACACGGGAACAGCACAGCAAGATCTCCAGCAGCGTCAGATGAAACAAATGCCGCCTGCTCGTGTCCCAAGGTCTCAGACCTCATGGATGGTGTTGAAACTTGAAATCGTTGGAGTCCTGGGTTGTCAGTCTCTCCACACCAGACCGGCAATCAACCGCGCCAATTCTGGGGCTGTGTGCAGGGCTGGAAGCTTGCCACTGCTTCCGACCCTTGTTGATGACGTAGTGTCGGCGCTGCTTCCTGATGCGTTTCGTCAGACACACTGACTTTATCAAAGTATATGTATTGGAGATGTATTAGCCTTTGATAAAGTCAGTGTGTCTGACGAAACGCGTCAGGAAGCAGCGCCGACACTACGTCATCAACAAGGGTCAGAAGCAGTGGCAAGCTTCCAGCCCTGCTGCACACAGCCCCAAAATTAGCGCGTTTGATAGCCGGTCTGGTGTGGAGAGACTGACAACCCAGGACTCCAAAGATTTCAAGTTTCAACACCACCCATGAGGTGGTTGGTGAGGCATCTGACGCTGCAGGAGATCTTGCCGTGCTGTTCCCGTGGTGGTGATATTATATTCATGCATGCCTAATTACTTTTTATGTTTGTGATTGAGCTTGTTTCCCTCTCAATATATTTTTATTAAACTATTTGTACGTTTTTACGCTATGGGTTGTGCGCTTTCTTCTTCTGTCTAATATATATATATATATATATAATAAAGGAGTTCTTCAGTATTAGGTGATACCTTTTTTATTTGGACTAACATTTTATAATTATATATATATATATATATATATATATATATATATATATATTATAGTCACAAAACTATGGCATATGGAATATAGTCATTACCTGCTATCACCCAATTTCATCAATTCAAGTTTAAACACCTCTCCATTTTCAGGATATCAAAGCACTATTGGGGGTGAAATGTGTTGGAGAATTTCTTAGATGGGTTGCTAAATAAATATTGATTCTCAATTGATCTTGTACTCCTGAAGATTGATTGTACAGTGCAAGACTTCATTTAAATGTGACAATATACATTTATATTAACTTCATAACCCAAATGACTTTGTTCTCTTAAAAAAAAAAAAATATGCTACTGGTTTAAAAGTAGGAAGACATTCACTTTTCATAGTACATAATATAAGAAAAAAAATAACTTCACAATAACAACATAGTTATGTAGGGATATATACAGTGTCTGTAACACAATGTAGAAAGCAGATACTGTTTGCAATGTGAATAAATCAGAAAATTTTAAATACAAATTCATCTCACCTTTGTATTCTAAATGAAAACCAATAAAACTAACTGATCCATCACTTCGAAAAGCCAGGTGCATTTTGTTAGAACTGCTTTCTATCCTCTCTGGTAATTTACTGTCTTGGAAACTTCCAATAAGAGCACTATTACCATCGGGCCCATCATAAATATAGAGGAAGTCATAGTTTGGCTCTATGCTGAAACTGCAATAGAAAAAAGAACATATTTAATGTAACATAAAGCATTAGAATATTTTTGTATTTCTATCAGAGATTGTATTTAACTTTTCTTCTACTACAGTAAGTCTAGAATACATTACTGCAGTAAAGGAATACATTACATGATGCATTATCACTATAATAAATACAGTTTATACTACAGTGCAACAAAACAGATATTCCATTTGAATATTTAAATTATTATGTAAAGGTTTTATAAATATATACAAAAACAAACAGATAACACATCAAGTACACATTTGGTTAAATTAATTTGCACTTATATGTAACACTGTTTCCGCCCCCCCCCCCTCCCCCACCTCTGGGAGATCCACTGCTGTTACTGTTACTAATGTTAGTGTGATGCTGAGGCATACCTGCTGGTTAAGGAGATCTGAGTTGCCGCGATGGTAAGGGGCAACAGGACAGGCTTTTGTGGTTCTCTAGTTCTGTATCGTCAGTGCTTCAGCGCCTCCAGCTGTGATGGGCTCCTGGGATGCAGAATGTCAGCTCCCACCACAATACTCCTTACCCCTCCTTCCCAGGAACTGACACCCAGGTAGAGGTATAGTGAACTGATATATTTATTGGTCACACTGCAGTATTTCTTCACTTAGCATAGATGTTGATGTTCAAAGTCCCAGGACTTCTGGATGGTGCTTACCCCGATAGTATGGGGCCTTGAGTCTTGATGGTCCCCAGGTCTTTTGGCCTGGGGTGGGCCAGCTCATCCGCACCACGGGAGAGTCTGACTGCCCATGCTCTCTCCTTCGCAGGCAGAGCAAGACTAAATAAACTTTGCTACTCCAACTTGGAAGTCTCTGGAAGAGGCGGGCTCATGGACTGTACCTATCTCTGATAGGCTGTGCACAGGCCATGAGTCACCACCTTACTTCCTTCACTTACAAGTGAAGCATAAGGGGGGTCACTGGCCCATAGATTAACCTGTTATGGCCTGGAGTTAACAGGACTTACCTAACAGATAAACTATATGGGGAAAGAAAGGTATTATGGGACATACCCTGTTACACTCTCCCCTGGGTTGAAATTCCCAGCAACCTCGCTTGGGTCCACATTTGTGGCACCATCCATCATTCTGGGATCTGCAGAAGGACACAAATTGATACATAATTAGCATATATACATTGATTGAATAATATACACACATTCTGTATCATCCACTGAAAACAGTTATGAAATACTAACATAACTGAATGGATTGAACCTAGAACTAGTACCTATGATCCGGCTTTTTAACTGGCCGTCCATCATAATCTTCCGCCCCCACCGAATAGACTCAGCAAGCACCGGCTTGCTGATGGACCTCCACCCTATCCTAGGTCCCTATTACCCATTCCCTGATGATGGAATAAATAAGGGAGTCAGTTATGAACGCCTTATAACTGGTTTCACGCTGGATATAGTCTGTGATTGCTAACTTCAGCCACTCATGGCGATGGTCCTCTATCTCCTGCATGATAGGTTCAGGCATATAGGGAAAAAGATAACATGAGACTGCCAGAACCTGGCTCTTATGGCCCGGTCAGCTCTACTCAACTTAAGTACATTCCGACCAGCTCCCTTGCTGGGTAGTACCCCAAATCCTGGATCCCTAGGGTTTATTTTCCTATTAAAATCATCAGGGCCCTTAGGGACATGTACTCCCAACTTAATTTCGCTCTCTTCGGTCGACTCCTCAGGAGTAAATACACCTTATTCCCACCAATTGTCAACTACAGGACCCTTAATCAGGATTACCTGGTGTATTTTATCTCAGGGGCATAACCCTGGAACATAGGGTACCACCACTTACATGTGCCCTGTGATAGCGACTCAGATCCTGCACTATCAGGTCTGGCATGCACTGGTAAGAATGCACTTGAGGTAACAGATGGGGATGAAGACACAGATCTCTCTGACACTAGTGACTGGGATCTAAAGGAATGATAACACCCTCTACTCCCCATCTCTTGATACACTGGTATATCTCCCGCAGACTCCCCAGAACTTTCACTCAACCAATTCCCCACATTTACATCTTCCGGAAACTTGGTTAATATAAACAGCTTAACTGTAGGGTCAATATATTTTACCCTCTGTGAACCACAGGTTGAAGATGGGGCAGTGGCAGGGGCAGAATGGACCTGAGCAAAGTCCTTAATGTCCAGAACAGGGGTAGAAGCAGATGGGGTATGTACCGCTAGGGCTTGTAACTGGGGCTTTAACAAGTCCACTAAATGTTTTCTGAAAGGGGCTCCCTCTCCCTTTAACAGGGGACTGTAATTTGGACTCTGTAGAATGACACCTTCGCAGTCCCGCAGGGTATATCGGTGCAAGAACACACTTCTTTGGAGTGTAGGCAGCCTTTTCCGGACAGGCGACCTCTGGTGGATGCAGGCCCACACTCACCGAGTCTGGGCCCATCATTGGTGCTACCGGCTCCGCGGGTGCCATCTTGGTGGGACATCTGTTAGTGCCAGTATCGCGAGACCACTGGAGCAACACACGCCCAGCGCCATTGATGATGTCACTTCCGGTGAGACCGGAAGTTCATTACTGAGCTGCGCACCAGACGAGGCCTCACCCGGCGCCTCAGGCAAGTAGGCCGCCAAAACCGGATCTGCTGTAAAGTAGGAACGTGGCGGTTCACCCACAGCAAGGTAGGGGACATCAATCAGTTCATTCGCAGGCATCACAGACTCCGGCGTCATCTGCGATGGGTTGATCTTGACGGACGCTTCGGAACCTCAGCCGTCTCTGGGAATGACGCATCTGGACCAGAACTTCTCTCCGCATGGCAGGTAGGCTATGGGCTCATCTCTACAGGTCCCACTCGGTAGAGATCCTCTTCTTCATCTGGTGGGGACACCTCCACCAGGATGCGATGCCAGGGCGAGTCATTCGCCCAGGTGACCATACTTATGATGCTACCTTGCTCAGTGGTCACCTGTGGACCCACTCCCGACACCCTCGTCAGAGTTGGTAGGTACTGATTCCAAGCCTGGGACCGTCCGTACTACTTTGCAGGCTGGACCTGCTGTTTTAGGGCACACGGATCCACAGCAGGTTCCGCAGCAGCACCTGAGGTAGTAGTTGAAGGTGGCACCGGACCACTGGAGCCTCTGGCCACATTTATAAGGGCGCACGGGCCCGCAGAATCCGTGGTAGTAGGAAACAGGAAAGAGACCGCACCAGTCGGAGTAATGACTCTCAAAATAGGTACACACACCTCCGCAGACACTGAGCTGGCAGGCCGCAGATAGTAGGTGCCACAGTGCAGGCACCGCGGATCTAGGCCGACAGAGCCACCAGGCAGGTGACAGTGCACGCACAGACAGCGCAGATGAATTTGCCCTCCAATCCTCACCATCAGGTAGCCACCTGGGAGGGAGTAATTGGAAACTTCCAAATCATTTGCTTCACTAGAGGCAGCCATATTTGCGGTGGTACCTCACAATAATATAGCAGCTCCTCTCTCTCTAACAGCTCACAGTAGAATGAGCTCTGGGGACTGCTCTTAGGAATCCTCTGATCCAGGACAAGAGCTCCGATTGGCTGTTACTCGATCAGCTCCTCCCCTGGGTGAATCTCAGTGGTGGGGCTAGTATCATCAGTAGGACTTGACTCAGCTTGAGACAATCAGCATAAGGGGCGGCACCCTTCATTTGGCGCCGAAAGCTTGCAACTCTTTCTGCAAACTTCTGCAAATCTTGCACACCATCCCATGCAGTTTCGTTTTCTTGGCAGGAGCTCCATATTGGACTCATGCACACGTACCACCACATGGTGGGTGCCATCTTGGAAACCCTGTTTGTGTATGTAAATGTTTCTTATGCTGCAGCTAATAACTCAGAGACTACTCTTTGGCAGGCAAAACCTCCTTTGAAGCATATCTCATCTTGCTATTAATAAATCCAACTCTCTTGGCTCTTGGATTCTTTGTGCTTGGGACTTACTACTCATACATAGGACCGAGTGGTACCTCCTTTCCGGACAATACCCACAGACTTTATGTCATCCCCCTATAGGCAATAATACTGCAGACCCTTCCTTCAGCGGCTCCTGGGGACCACCCAGTACTACCCCCTTCTAGGCATCCTAAACCTATCAGTCCATAAGGGTGACTTAACTTAAACAGCACAGTAGTTATTATCCAAACCCAAACATCCTTAGGCAGAACAGGTAGATCATAGATCCCATTGACTACCACTGTTCTCTTCCTGTAGAGCCAAAGCTGAGATAGTACTTTTCTCTTCTGGTTTTGTACTGCTATGTTAAGCCTGAAAGCCTGTCCTGATTATCTCAGCAGCGCCTCCAAATGTAACACTGCCCCCCCCCCCCTCTGGAGATCCACTGCTGTGACTAATGTTAGTGTGGTGCTGATAGATCTCATACAATCCAGGAGGAGCATATATGGGAAACACAATGAAAACTTTCTAGTCCAGGCAGACGCCCTTGACTGCTGAAGGGATCACAGGGGAACTGGAACTCTCTGGCCAGGAAGGAACTGGACTCTGGACCGCTCAGGAGAGAAACCCTTTACAAGGACTTGCAGAATCCTAACCCAGCAGAAGGCACCCTTCACTCCAAGTACCCACACTCCTGACGAAGCCGGAAGCAGTCACTTTTGGACTGGGCGAAACGCGTAGAGTGGAGTTTCTTGGACCAGTGGGCGACCCGTATTTCTTTGCCGCATCTCAGAGCCGTGACGTCAGACGCACACAAGGACGCAAAGCTGAGAGTGAAGCTACGATCTTACACTGCAGGCGAAGGACACTTGGAATACCCAGGGGAAGCCGGTGAGAGCTGCGACAAACCCACAGCACACATATATTGTGTAAAACGCTTGTTTTATTCTAGCACATTATAAGTGCACATTTTAAATCTGTTTTTTATAAAGTTCATTATACACCTGATCGCGCTATGTAGTGCCTTTCCCCTTCTTTCATATACCATCCCACTGATGAGACGAGCCTGGAGGGAGATCCACATACCACGATTATCGTATGGTAGCAGCCCTATCTGCCAAACGCTTATTTATCTCTGACATCTTGTGAGTAGACTCACCTCAAGAGCCAAGATTTCAACACATTATATACCCAATTGTTAATACATCTACACTTAAATTTTGCACTGTTTTCTTTGTGTTTCCCATATATGCTCCTCCTGGATTGTATGAGATCTATCACACTTCTTGGAACCCTTGAAACAGGTCCCACCAGAGGGTTTGAGCAGGGTCATTTATTATTTGATATTTTTAATTTGGCACATATGGTACATTGCACTTAATATTAGTTGCACTTATTATTGTCACATTGTTTGAGTTGTTTGCGCCTTATTTCACTACAATTCACAATATAGTGTGGTGCTGAGACATACCTGCTTGTTCAGGAGAGCTGAGAAGCTGCGATGGTAAGGGACAATAGGACAGGCTTTTGGAGTTCTTTACTTCGGTATCATCAGAGCTTCAGCGCCTCCAGCTGTGATGGGCTCCTGGGATGCTGGATGTCAGCTCCCAACACAATACTCCTTACCCCTCCTTCCCAGGAACTGACACCCAGGCAGATGTATAGTGCAAAACTAAACTTACTTTGCTACTCCCACTTGGAAGTCTCTGAAAGAGGCGGGCTCATGGACTGTACCTATCTTTGATAGGCTGTACACAGGCCATGAGTCACCACCTTACTTCCTTCACTTACAAGTGAAGCATAAGGGGGGGGGGGTCCACTGGCCCATAGATTAACCTGTTACTGTCTGGAGTTAACAGGATTTACCTAACAGATACATTATGTGGGGAAAGAAAGGTATTATGGGACATACCCTGTTACATATATAAATGGACATGTACAGTATTCAGTAATAATAAATTGATGCAAATTCTAAGAACAATGAACAAAGGCAATATATAAATTTAAAAAGTTTGCAGGCTGCTATATTTGCTTTTAACACCAATGAAATGTAATGTGCTATTATGCAATTCCATTTAATTAAATCAAATTAATTAGTTTGACTAATGCAGAGTCCTCTATGTACAGTAATAATAAATTATAGTTGTCTTTCATTTGTAATGTTAAAGAGTATTATATCTTATAAACAAGCATTTAAACTTTAAAGAAACATTTTGGAAATTCAGTTCAGTAAGCTATATATTGTAACAGTAAGACTTACTGGGAAATTCTGAGCATAACTCATGGAAAAATGCTTACATCTACAGCGTGATAACTAATTATTTTCTGATAAGCAGATGCACCATTTTAATTAGCTTCCTTTCCCCCTGCTACCCCGTCCATCACCATTTAGTTATGTGGTGATTTGGGTGAAGAAAACCTTATGAAGTATAGAAGCAAATAGCAATTAATTACACATTTACACATACCATTGGGAATAAATAGACAAAGGCTAGACAGAGAAAAATAAGGCAATTGGAACACTTGATAAAATAGTATTTAACACAACGCTATATGTCTAAATATTCATAAATTAAACCAAAAGTTCAGTTTGAAAATCAAACTAGTTTATTATGAAATTTACTAAGTTGCAAATCAGGAGAAAACAAATAATCTTTAAATGTTTAGGTAGTAATTAACCTGCTGTATTATAAGTATTTGTAGTCAGTAATTAACTAACTGCATGCAGGGCCCATGTGGAACAACTTTATGGGGGACAAAGTACAGAATTATTAACTTTCTGGAGTACTGTACTGTACATGGAGATTTACAAACTCATCTGTAATTCAAGATGCCTAGGGGATTTAAATATGTTTTACCTAGCATTTTTATCTGATCTTAGAGCTCGGAGCTCTTTTTTTGAGAATAAGAAAAACAATTCAGTGACAGGTGAAAAAAAAGGGTCACGTACACAGGGGATGGTGGACAGGGAGAGGACCCTCGCAACAACGTGTGATCAGGAGATGCTACAATAGGGAGCAAATTGAACACACAGACTAAAAGGAAAATATATCCCCACTGATGAGAGCACTCAAAGCCCAAGGTATTGTGAAGTAGTGTTTGGAAACAATGGTAACATTAAAAGTATCAGATAACTTTATTAGAGCTATGATAAAAAAAAGGAAATGATGGGTAAGTGATAAACAAAGCAAGGACCAAATGGGTATTATATTAAAGGGTTAATGCCCACCAAAATGTTCAACACCTTATTTATAGCAATCAAATATTAAAATATATGTACAGTATGCTATTCGGGTCATAGCACCACAAAGTGAGTGCCTCTCTGTATTATAAGTAGACGACAGTTGTTGTGGTTTGAAAGGAAATAATTGTTACCATTGTTTAAAAACTCGACTCACAATACCTTGGGATTTGAGTGCTCTCATTAGTGGGGATATCTTTTCCTTTTAGTCCGTGTATTCACAGGTGAACAATACACTTTAAACTATATTATGGTGAAAAAAAATCTTTAAACCATTAAACAAAAATGTGCAGATGGAATAAGCAGGTTGGATAATCAAATACTGAGTGGTATATTTTTAAATGTTAGTCAAAATGTTTCAAGATTAATTCCATTCTTGCTGTTTTTTTCTGCTCATAGTAATATTGATAAATATTACATTCTATAATATCTTTATTGCAAATTTGTAATGCTAAAATGGAACATTATTAGTATGCATACATACCATACACTATTAAAAATGTATGTTTCCTTTCTAGATTATTAATCTAAACAGGGACCTTTTAGCATGCGTTAAGTAACTTCTGATACTGCCGTTCAATGGCTCTTGCAGAGAAATGCTTACCTGATAAATGCTAAGGATATCACATAGTCAGCATTGACTGTAATAGTCCAGTCACAGTCTCTGCTGTGAGGATATGGATGAGGGAAGTTTGGTGAAAGAATAAAGCCAGCAGAGCCAGTTAAGTTTCCCCCACAAGGTGCTGTAAAAAAAACAAATATATATACACTTTATTGATGTTACCATCTCACCTACCAACTTGTAAGAAAAGTTACCATGCTTTCATGGAATGCCAAACAAGTTTAGACATAATCTAAGGAGGTTATATCCCTCATTCTATAAAGTGTGATAAACGCAGATGACGTGCTATCACAAGTAAAGCCTCATTAAAGTCAATGGAGCTTTTCATGTGATATCATGTCATCTGCGCTTATCCCACCATACAGAGTAAGGGCCTCATGCAGTAAGCAGCGATCAGCCACTTAACGCCAGATTATCGCCAAAAAAGCCTACAGCAATTCAGTAAACCCCGAAAAGCCGACAATAAGAGCAAAAATTGCCGGGTTTTGTTGCCGAGAAAAAATAAATCGCCAAACGCGTGGCGATAAGACACTTATCACCAGTTTCTCAAACTCGCTCAATTCTAGAAGCACCGGTCAGTTTATGGAGGCTGATCACTGCTCTAGAATGGAGATTTCATCTCCAAATAATCCTGCCAGAAAAAGTTGGCAAGAAGGTGGTGAGAAGATGCCGATAAGCAGCGAGACGGCACTTAGAAAAGAAAATGCATTTTGCCCACATAGGCAGTAGATATTAATACATCTGTATTTCAAAAGAGGGAGTTTTGTGGCTTCCAAAATGGTTGCTACAGTATAGAATGCCAAAAAATCTTAATACTTTACATTCAAAATTATTAAAAATGGCATAAGGAGTGGGATAACAATTTAGTGAGGCCAGTTAGTTATTGTGTCTGTACAGGAGGAGCATACTGGTCTAGAAAGGAGGTAACAAAAGAGTTGTAAATTGTGACACAGGTGTTTGTGTCAGAGGAGGGTGGTAGTGATGAGAGTTTAGATTTTCAGATGGATTTCAGAGAATTAAAGACAATGAAACGCAGGTTGCAAACATAGCAAGGAATGTGAGGAATGTGAAAGAGAAAATGAGATGAGATTATGGTCAGAATGTGGAGAAGGAGATATTGAGAAAACAGAGAGAGCAATTTTTAGTCACGATGAGGTCAAGGAAGTGGCTGTTCTTGAGATGGCTTGAAGCCGTCTATTGGTGGAGACCTAAGGGAATAGTGACAAGATACTCAGGATAGAAAGTGATCTTCAATTTGTCATACAGTATGAGAGTCGGTGACTCAGAAGAAAGGAAGAAGAATATCCAGGATTTAACCACAAAGGAAAATTTAGTTTGAGAGTATAGATTTAGGATGCTAGAATGCCAGGGAAACAGGTGCAGACAAGAGCTGAAACTTTATACTTTAATATAATTTTTTAGGTTGAAAAATAAATAACTAACTTCATTACCGAGACAATTTTCATGTCATCTTTTCTTCATATGAGTGATTTAGATTTGTAATATTTGAACGTCTGTGTGCTCTACATCTTTTATAGTAAAGGTATTATTATCTAAGACGAGATCTGATCTCCCATAGATACTTGATGCCATTACAACTACATGGGGCATATAAAATCCTACCAGATTTACAATCACAAGTTTCTTGAAATCGTAGCACAAATAATTATATATATATATATATGTATATATATATATATATACATACAATACATACACATGTAGAGGTATCAGTACCGTGTTAGCCGAGCTTCAATTATCAAAAAATAAATAGATGATACCGTTCTGTGGCTAACGAAATGTTTTTATTTGTGCGAGCTTTCGAGATACACTGATCTCTTCTTCAACATCGCCGGAAGAAGAGATCAGTGTATATCTCCAAAGCTCGCACAAATAAAAGCATTTCGTTAGCCACAGAACGGTATCATCTATTTATTTTTTGATTATATCTATATATATATATATATATATTGTACCAAGTCTATAGTCCACCTAATATGTTTTTCTTTACATAATTTACTGTTCTTTTGTCATTATTACAATTATTTTTGGCTTTCAAAAGATGGCAATCAACAGACTATCATCATTTAGCTGTCAAACGATGAAACAGAAAATGGTCCAAATCATCTTTTAAGTGGTCACCACACAGTAAAAGATGCAGCTTTGCTGTACAAATGATCTTTGAGTTATATGTCCACTGGTTCATAAAGATCTTCTTTTAACAAATGAATAGACTCATTTAAAATACCAACTTAAATGTGTTTATTTCTTCTTTGCATAATGTCAATGAATAGAACTGTAGTTATATCCTGGGGTTTTCACTCAAATAATTAGGGTTGTAATACTGTGTGATTTTCATCACAGTGTCCAAAAAGTAAATGCAGAAATAGAGAACTATAACTCCTTACGTTTTTGTTCCAAGTTTTGTTTTGGAAAATAAATGGGAATATAAAAAGACAGTGACAGTAGTATAACATTAGCAACAATTATTTAGGCAATAAGTAAATTCTGTCAACTTGTCAGTCTTTCACTATGCTGTAGGGAATGGATGAGGGAAGGAGAGGCAGAAAATAAATCATCCTGAATTATTATTGAATTGCAATCTTTTGTTGAGACTTGAAATTATAGGAAATCATAAGAAAAATTACAGAGGTGTCAAATCTCATACAGATTGAAATAGGGGTGCCCACAGTATATTGGCATATGTATTGTCAAATTGTGTAGATCACTTTTATTTTTGAAAATTTTTTTTTTACTTAGCAATGGGTTCTCTAAATAAATTAACCCTTTAACTTCCAAACAAAATAAAATGGAGAAATAATAAATGCCCATGGGGATATAGAACAGTATGTTTTAACTGACACTTGAGAAGTGTTCTATTTATTCACTATTATATGAGCTCTACTAATAGAGACCATCATTTTTCATTTTCATATTTTCTCGTCTCTGAAAATATCTATTTTATTTAATGTTTCTTTGCAAGACTTCCAAGTATCTTTTTGTCCTCTAAATTTCCATTCCTGACACTCAGATTATTTTCATATGCACATGCTGTATGCAGACTGACCGCACAGGTGAGAGCATCATGCTGTCTAGCAAACATCTTACATGATGACTTCTCAAACATTTGGATTAAAATGAGGGCAATCTGCCATATAACAGCTAGGTATTTTTTATATACAACCATATTTAACGTTGAATAGGATTTAGCATTTCAAGGGCTGAAATGGTCTAATTTCAATAAGTTTGTAAATAAGAAAACATTTTTACAGCAACATCATTATTAATGTTGCACGCCACCTACTGTATAAATGGGTGAGACAGTGAGTCAAAATCTGATCTGCAGATTTTCCACACTGTTTTTACAAAATTCCGCTCCGCACATAGAAATTCAAAGATGGATTGGGCACTAAAAAAATCCACCATAAGAGCCACTTCATCCAGATGTTGTGAAATGAGAGAGGGAGAAAGAGGGAGAAAGAGGGAGAAAGAGGGAGAAAGAGGGAGAAAGGGGGAGAAAGGGGGAGAAAGAGGGAGAAAGAGGATTATTTAAATATATATTTTAAATACCGTTAGCATATCTCCCAGGTATCTAAGGTATGCTTTTTTTGAGCACAGTCATCTTTCCATATGTTATTTGGAGGAAGATTTGAGTGATATGTATACTGCTTTAGTCTCAGTCTCTCCCCCTTTCCCCAAACAGATTAGGGTTTGTAAAAATCTGAATCCGAATCCCAATCCGTGGGACATAGTTTTAGTGATAGAAGAAAAAAAAATCTGCCCTTTTGAGACTTATCCATGGAAATTTGCAGCTAATAGAAACTTGCAAATCCACAGTGGATTTAAAATTTCGGCAACAATTTCTATAGTGGAGCAATGTTCACTTGTAAAAGAAATAGGACATACAGATGGACCTCTTTGGCACTATTGTAAAATTAGAAAATGCCCAGTGCTGCCAAAACGTGGGGAATAATCCAAAAGATCAGTGTGTACACAAACAACACTGATAACATACATGAGACTATTAAGCGCTTATCAAAGAAAAGAGCACAAACAAGGATGATGCTATATATATATATATATATATATTATTATTATAAAATAAATATGAACCGCGCTCTAAATAGTACAAGTGAAATAATCAATGTGTTTCAATTATATACATAAAGTGAATAAATCTACTTAGGTGATAGTGTCCTAAAACTATACTTAATTGTGAACAAAACAAGTTAAATAAAACCTGTAACTTCCATGTGATAAACTCTATGGCTGCTGCTGTAGATATCATAGAATGGCTCCACAAACCATAGCACTAGTGAGAAAAACAAAAGAAAAAACAGCGCAAAACCTCATTGTGTAATATTCAAATATATAAGTATCGCACGTACATCAATAAAATGGTATATAAACATAACATGTTATGGACATGTTACCACAACGCCCGCTCTTCTACACCAAATCCGATCGAATACAGGCCAATTCAGGAGACAGAATCTTGCTCTCCCGGGCTGTTGTAGATGGTCTTTTAGTCCTCGTCTTAATCGTCTGTTTGGATCAAGAGATGCAACCTCGCCGGAACGCTGGTCTACTCAGATCCTCGTGTCAGACTCTAGGGGAACTTCAGATGACGTCACTCCGTCGCGTCTAAGACGTCTCTGGCGGTGTAGGCTAGTAGCGGATGGGAGTGTCCGTATGGAGACACTGAACGCAGTGTATAATAAAATCCACAATAAAAATCTGTAACAGCACTTGAATGTGCACCTCCTTTCTACGCGTTTCGTAAACAAATACTTCTTCAGTAATTCCCTGACGAAGTATTTGTTTACGAAACGCGTAGGAAGGAGGTGCACATACAAGTACTGTTCCAGATTTTTATTGTGGATTTTATTATACACTGCGTTCAGTGTCTCCATATGGACACTCCCATCCGCTACTAGCCTACACCACAAGATACGTCTAAGACGTGACGGAGTCGCAGTGACATCATCAGAAGTTCCCTTAGAGTCTGACACGAGGATCTGAGTAGACCAGCGTTCTGGCGAGGTTGCATCTCTTGATCCAAACAGACGATTAAGACGAGGACTAAGAGACCATCTACAGCAGCCCGGGAGAGCAAGATTCTGTCTCCTGAATTGGCCTGTATTCGATCGTATTCGGTGTCCCGGGAGAGCAAGATTCTGTCTCCTGAATTGGCCTGTATTTGATCGTATTCAGTGTAGAAGAGGGGGCGTTGTGGAAACAAGTCCATAACATGTTATGTTTATATACCATTTTATTGATGTACGTGCGATACTTTCCTGATGAAAGTCTTCACAATATATTTGAATATTACACAATGAGGTTTTGCGCTGTTTTTTCTTTTGTTTTTCTCTATATTATTATTAGTCTATTTGTAAATCACCATCATATACAAAAAGAGGAGGGGCAACTGGGAACTGAAACATCTGAGTTTCGTCCACTTACCTCTCCTCCTTTATATATCATTTTTATTATTTGTTTCTATATCCTTGAGTTTGCTTCTTTTTTGGTTAAGTTTTGTGCTGAATACACTCTCTTTGTACTATGCTCAGAAACATTTTCAATAACAGAAAAGGTTTTATTCTAACTTAGTTTCAGTCTATATTTCCTGGCACAAAATATATTCAGTAAATGTACTGTATATGGAGCCTTAAAAAAATTAACAAAATAAAATAATTCAGTATAGTTGTAGTCTCTCAGAAGAAACAAGAACACAATGCTTTTACCATCACACAAATGTGTATATGTTATATGTGTGAATCTCTGATTAATTATGACAAATATGTTTGCTGTCTATGCTAAATGGACATTTTGACTCCAAGCTTTTACAGTCCTATGTGAATTGCAGGATACAACTGACATTTTAGTTCTAAATTACATACAGTATATTTTATATTTAAAGACAAATTATATTCCTATGGTTAGCCTATTGTCTGTATGTCATTCTCTGCCTGCACTTTGCCATTTTCTATAGGCTTTTTTGGCTAGGAAGTAATTACATTATACTAGGAAACAGGAAGGTTTTTTTGTGTGTCAATGTGTTAATACAATTGAACAAAAAATAGCATTGTGGATCATTGCAAAATTACTAGCCTCTAGCAGACACATATCTGTAAATGGTGCATGTATGGTGTTTTGTAGTGCAATTGAAATTGTGTATGTATGGTGTTTGTGGGACGGGTAACTTTGGTGCATGTATTGTATGATGTGCAGGGGTTAAAGCAGAAATTATAAAGGGAGGGTTAGTTTAGGTGGATTTCCCTTTTAATCTAATGCATGTACTGTATGTGTTGAAGTTATCTTGTGCATGCATGCTTTTTTGGGGGGGCTAATTTGGTTCATATATTGTGTGTGTGTGTGTGTGTGTGTGTGTGTGTGTGTGTGTGTGTGTGTGTGTGTGTGTGTGTGTGTGTGTGTGTGTGTGTGTGTGTGTGTGTGTGTGTGTGTGTGTGTGTGTGTGTGTGTGTGTGTGTGTATATGTGTATAGAGGGTGTCATTTGGTTAATATTGTGCTTGAGTGTGTTGGTGTCATCCCTTTGAACTTCGTGTTTGTGTGTATGTTGCATGTGATGTGCTTGCAAGATAGTTTTTGTTATACATATTGTTTTTTCATATATATATATATGTTTTTGGTATATATGGTGTGGTGCAAATAGTATATATATGGTATTCCAGAAAATTGGGCTGGTGGGTTGTGTGTGCACCCATTTTGAAAGGTACCAGTCCTTGTTTTCAATTGACTGACAATTACATGAACTCTTTAAACTCCAATAGGAAAGCTGTATGTTTTCACATTGACATAATATTACGAATAACGAGAGGACACAGTCTGGAGGTATAAAGGCCGCGGCTTTATTTATTAATAACTGGGGATAGCGTACCACCAGTCCGTGCCAGAATGCTCAGTGATGGGTAACGCAAAGGGGGCACCCGGAAGTACGTCCCGGTGACCTGCCCCCTCATTGCAACCCCCAGCCTTAACAGCCCCGAGCCCCTTCTGGCAGGGCAGGCACCTACCCCGCCCCCAACTGCCGCCGCGACAAAGCAAATTGGCCAACCATGACTCCTCCTTCAGGATCTTTCGTCCTTGTTTGTTTTCAACCGATTCTTAAACCGCTGCGAGCCAGGACCAAGTGAAGCACGCATGCTCCTGGCCGCTGGTTCGGCTCGTGAGGCTCCTCCCCCCGCTATGCCCCCGGACGCTTTACGGCCAACCACGTTAGGGGGGGCCATGCCCCCCGGTCAACAGCTGTTGCCTGCCCAGCCGGGCTGGCCAGCTTCATAGTGTGTTGTTAATCAGCAAATAGACACACCCTATTATCATTATATCCATAACTATTCGTATTCCAGAGGCTCCTGACTTTGGCCCAGATCCAGAAAAAAAAAGTAGTAAGCTTTAACATGCCTCAGTTCTCATTGGTCTTAATGGGAGTAAAGGTGTGCTACAGCTTATCACTCTTTTGTGTATCTGTACCCAAGTGTCCTGTTCTTGGGTTTAATTTTAGTGAACTGTCCAAGGACAGGGACTTAAAAGGCTGAAGAAGCCAAACAAGTGACTAGTCAAAAGTGGTTTAAAAAAATGTAATAGAGTGTGAATTATTAAGACAATGTAGTCAACCCTGCTCAATGGCTGTTTGATAGAATAATTACTACCTGTCAAGTGTTTTCTCCTCTATATAAATGTTTATCTATTAAAATAGTGCAGCATTTTTAGAACAGTTGATTAATCAAAATACAAAAACACTAAAAAAAACTCAGCTTTTTTTGTTAAACGTCATATTAACAAAATAATTTTAGTACACAATGATATGAATCTCCATTATTGCACAATGCTGATTTCTTATAAATTCCAGATACACACTGCCCTATTCTTAGAAGAAGAATTTCATACTTGCACTCTATATAAGTAGCATACTTTCCTTGAGTAGTAAGTAGCAAGCAAAGACCACAAACCAATCTTTTGGGGTGAAAAAGTCACAGCATTTACATATCAATTAACTTATTTACATGTGATAACAGTATCATAACTCCCCACATAAATAGCATCTGTGCTATTTGACTTGCAGGCTTAAAATGCTTTGGCCAAAGGGTTTAACTAAATTACCATTTTTCAAGAGATATATAGGTATTTCACTGTGTATTTTTGTCATATTGGATGTAGCTTTGGGCTTCTCTGTTTTTTTTTGTATGTATTTTCAATTGTTTGAATATATTTTCTACTCCTGTCAATATCCGTTTAGGATCCTGGATCCATTTTTGTAGTGTTATTGAGCCACCTGTTAGTACATCACTGCTGTCAACATCAGTAGCACTATATTAGGATAGTTTGTTTTGTGGCTTGTGTAGCCATGTAACCTCTGGCTACTAAATTTTATACCCTAGTACCATAAGTCCTGGTAGGAGCCGGCAATGCTAGGGTTAAACCCAACTCACATTTACTCCCTTCTACATTTTTGGGTATTGTCCAGCCCTAGCCATGTGTTCTCTCTGGGTTCAGAGTGCTGTGTTCCTGCCTTGCCCCTGAGGGGTAAGGATAGATCAGACTAGCCTAGGGGGCTCAAGCTCCTGGGGTGACTAGTCATTTCCTGTCCAGGGAAAGGATGACCCCTGGGCTGGGACACTGGAAGAGAAGGGACCAGTTACAGTATGTTCAGCTACGTTCAGTTATGTTCTGTTCAGTTGCAATAAACCTGTTGCATCGACCTATGTTACTCCAGAGTAATTTCTCTACATCATGTAAGTTCCTGCAGGTATAGACCTCTGGCTATGGCAGGATCCCTGCAGGATGGAGTCGCTGCACTATCACTAAAGTGTATTCTGTTACGCAACTCCCTACAATATCATGGAGACTCAGACTTCTGTGAACCAATAGGTGAGCACCACAATACCTAAAGCTAAGTCCCCGCTGGCGCTGAGCGCGCTCATGCTTGGAGAGCACTTCAAGCATGAGCGCCGGGTGTCCTGCTTGTATGTGCGCGCAGGGGAGGGGGGGGCATTGCGGGTAGTTGAGTGCACGGGTAAGTATATGTTTTTTTTTTACCTAAGTGCCGATCACGGGTGAGCGTATGTGCCCGAGCACGAGCGCACCACGTGAGCGGGGACTTACAAGCTCAGCCCGCTCAGCGCTAGTGGGGACTTAGCCTAGCACCTATCTACCAACAAATCTCCCTTAGGGGGCATAGGGGTGTTATACTTGTAATTTCCATGTATGTGTTTTAAGCACTAATTTAACATTAACTCATGAACTAAAATCGAGCTTTAGATGCATAAACTGCCTTGATGATGATTTTGAAAAGTAGACAAGAGATATAAAAACAGTACATTATCTTATGTAATGTTAAAAAAAAAATTCTTAAGGCATAAAGATGAAGCTCAGAGGAAAAGCTGAACAAATATATAAACTAATGTTAAAAATCTTAAGTACGAACACAAGCAGAGAAGCCTTAAACATGATTGCAATGTCTGTGTGTGTCTCCGTACTGTTTATCAGGATATACAGTATTTCCAAAAGATATGTACATAATAATGTATTTCCTTGTTAAAATATTGTAAATAGGCAGATACATGAAGTGCCCTGGTTTTGCCCCTACCATAGCTCAGTTATAAATGTGTAAGCAGATGACTTTAAATTTTCAAACTATTTTTTGTTTATATCAAGCCGCAAAACACAGCACAATAATGTCAAGAAAAGCACAACTTAAATAATGAAATATCTCACATATAAGAATAAAACATTCAACCAATGCAACGTAACCTCCCGTAATATAAAAAAAATCAAAATCCAAGTGGTGACTGCATGAATATTTTTTGGGGTGTGAAATGAATTATTAGAAACACAAAGATAAAGGGGGTGAAATATTAAGGCAATATTGGAGGAAAACTGATGCTTATTAAACGTGTCATTTCAACTTTTGTCTCTATGAGCCCAATGAGCTACATCTTGACATTTTTAGAGTGTAAACAGTCAGACAAGGAGAAGTCACATTACGTGATACACATATTATACCCATATTATAATTTGTTGTATTAAATTATGAGTCACTTTTTCATCATTCAATAATCAAAAAAAAAGTAAACCAGGTTTAATGTAAGTTAACATATTTGGCTTGTAATCTACATCAAATGCTAGAAACTTTTACAATTGCGTTTCTTGATCTTACAAAAAAAAAAATAACATTATTTATTTTTGGACAGAATTTTGAAGTTATAAAAGTCTGAAAAAGCAAGAATATTCTGTATACAGGCATACCCCACATTAACATACGCAATGGGACCGGAGCATGAATGTAAACTGAAAATGTACTTAAAGTGAAGCACTACCTTTTTCCACTTATCGATGCATGTACTGTACGGCAATCGTCATATACGTGCATAACTGATGTAAATAACGCATTTCTATAGTCTCCCTGCTTGCGCACAGCTTCGATACAAGTAGGGAGCCGGTATTGCTGTTCAGGACGTGCTGACAGGCGCATGCGTGAGCTGCCGTTTGCCTATTGGGTGATATGTCCTTACTCGCGAGTGTACTTAAAGTGAGTGTCCTTAAACCGGGGTATGCCTGTACTGTAGTTTAGAGATGTGTGAAACATTCACTGCAGTTCCGAAAATTGCCAATGTCACACAGTATGTGAAATTTTTATAAAATAGGTGGTGTTAAAAAATTCACTATTTAGCAAAACTGTTATAGACCCTTTGGAATGTGGACTTTTTAAAGGGCTTCAGCAAGATAGTCTCATAGCTGTGACTGTGACCTTGTAAAACCATGCGATTTGACATGGTCATAAGTCGCGGAATGAAATTTGACAACTAGCTGTATTCTGTTTTACAAATTGCATCATTTACATTGAATCTATTAAAATGGAGAATAACAGAAATTAATCAGCCAATCTGGGTATTGAACTTTGTTTTGGAGTGGAATTAACATTAACAATTTTTCACTCTTTTTTTATTGGAAAAATATCAGCGAGGATACAGGGTTGTCATGTGCATATGACCGAAATTAGGACAGAGTTTCCAATAAACATTTTAACCTTTTAACAGAGATAGAAAAGGGGGGCGGGCAAACAGATGGGGATGAAGAGGTGGGAGGAGGAAAAGGGGGAGGGCTAAGCCAGCCCCGGCGGTCGGTGCTCCAGTCACGGTTCCCAAGTTTTTTGGAACTGCAGCAATTTTTTATGGAGCATCGCTGTCAGTCTTTCCATAGTCAACACTGTATTGATCCTTTTCACTACTGTGCCTCTAGTTAGGGCTTTTATTTGCTTCCAAGCCGCCGCGGCCTAGCATCTAGCGGCTGTGAGGATCGAGGCGATCAGTCAGAGGGTCTAAGGGGATCTTTAGTCCCGTGGTCTCATGTATTAATTTTTGAATCATGGACCAATATCTCTGAAACTCTGGACATGACCACCAAATGTGGGCCATGTCCCCCTTTTGACCACATCCCCTCCAGCACAGGTCAGGTGTGCCAGGGAAGATCTGGCTCAGCCTAGTCAGGGTCAGGTACCACTGGAATAGAATTTTATATATATTTTCTTTGGTGACTGTACAAATAGAGGTTTTAGTTGCCGATTCCAAAACATCCTTCCAGTCATCTGTGTCAACTGTCAGGTTTAAGTCCGCGGACCACTTTTGCATATATTTATGGGTTGGGGATCCGCTGTCAGCTCTAACCCCCTATAGATCTCGGAGATCAACCCCTTCTGGTAGCTGTCCTTGATACAGAGGGATTCGAATTTGGTTAGTGTGAGGAATTTGGTATTTTGGGAGAGCAAAAAGAGAAAGTGCCTAATTTGCAGGTATTTAAATAAATGCAGATCCTGGGTCTGATATTTATCCCGGAGCTCCTGGAAGGTGAAGGGCTGTCCCTTCTTCAGCAGATCTGCAACCAGCCTGATGTTCAGGTCTTGAAATTGACCGAATTTTCTTTGCGCACACCTGGGCGGGAAATTTGGGTTTCCAAAGATGAGGGTGAGATGAGAGGGGGATGCTAACGGACCATACTTCCCTTTATTTTTGAGCCATATGTCCCACGTATATCTCATTGATCCTAGGTCAAACTTCCTAGGGATTTTCTCCTTGCCCCCCTGGGACCAGAGGTACACGGGGAGGAGGGCCGCGTAATGGGATTCTATTGAAAGCCAGCATGAGGAGGCCGGGTCGTAATTCCAAGCTACAGCCTGCCTCAGCTGTGCCGCTTGGTAATACTTTATCACATCAGGGACCCCAAGGCCTCCCTTAGTTTTGAGGGATAGCATTACCGACTTCGGGACCCTTGGTCTCCCGTTTTTCCAGATGAATTGGAAAATGTGGAACTGGATGTTTTTAGAGCTGGAAGTGGAACGGCTATGGGGAGGGTTTGGAAGAGATAGAGAAGTTTCGGGAGGATGTTCATTTTGATTGAGACTATTCTTCCAAACCAAGAGATTAGGAGTTTTCTCCAAGACTCAAGGTCTTTTTTAATCTAGTCGAATAGGGGGGGGGGGGGGGGCGGGGGGAATTGTATTGATATAGGGACCTATATGAAGTTGAGATTTTAACCCCAAGATATTTAATATTGGTTTTACTCCATTTATATTTATAATTATGCTGTAGCAATTTCCACGTCAGCTCTGGGAGAGTTAAGTTGAGAGCTTGTGACTTATCCATATTGACTTTGTAGTCTGAAATTGTTCCGAATTGGTCTAGTAATTTTTGGAGGTTGGGAAGGGAGATATGAGGGCTAGTGAGGGTCAGTATTACGTCGTCGGCAAACAGAGAGATTTTGTACTCTGTTTCAGCAATCATAACCCCTTTTATACTTGTTTCGTCTCTAATTTTAGCCGCAAGAGGTTCAATTTATAGGGCGAATAATAAAAGGGATAATAGACATCCCTGCCTGATTCCGTTTTTAATTTGTATCGGATCTGATAATCCGCCTGGGAGCTTAATGTGTGCCGTGGGGTTTTGGTAAAGGGCTCTGACTCCTTGGAGAAATGGGCCACTGAAGCCAAATTTCAGCAAAGTCTGATCTAGGTAGGACCATTTGATTCTGTCAAACGCTTTTTCAGCGTCGAGATTTAGAATCATGGCCCTAGTTCCAGTGAGATGCACATGGTCAATGATATCCACAATTTTGCGGGTATTGTCAGAGGCCTGCCTTCCTGACACAAAGCCTACTTGATCAATGTGAATAAGTCGAGGGAGAATTGGGTTGAGCCTGTTTGCTAAAATCTTGCTGTAGATCTTGAGATCCGTGTTGAGAAGGGAGATTGGTCTATAATTCCCGCACATCAATGGATCTCTACCTTCCTTGTGGATGATGGCTAAATTAGAAGAGGAGATTGTAGAGGGAATCGAATCGCCTGCCAGAAAGGAGTTAAACATATCGAACAGATAGGGGGTCAGAGTTGGCATGAATGTTTTATAGTAAATATTGGAAAATCCGTCAGGGCCGGGAGTTTTGGCTAATTTGAGGGATTTAATGGCTCCAGCTAGCTCTTCCTGTGAGATTTGTTTATTTAGGCATTCTAGCTCCTCTTCAGAGCGAGAGGGAAGATTACATTGCGCGAGGTATTGCGCTATTGTCTCAGGATTGAAGGGTTCTCGGTCTGGGGGATGCAGGTTATATAAGTCTGAGTAAAATTTTGCGAATTCTTGGGCTATCTCCTTCTCTATATACAGTAGGTGATCTGTCCATTTTTAGTGCGAATTTTGGAGATTTGGGATTTAATCCGGGCCCCTCTAAGGGGGGAGGGGGAACAAGGTAAATATATCAAACAACATATAGATAGACGCAATGTTAATTCCCATTGTGAGGAGTTCTTTTCTTTGCACCTAGTGGAGGGGGAGGGGAGGGGGGGAAAGGGGGAGGAGGAAAAAGGTAAATATATCAAACAACATACAGATAGAAGCAATGTTGATTCCCATTGTGAGGAGTACTTTTCTTTGCACCCAGTGGACGGGTGTCAGTGGGGGGTACCGCTGTCTGGATGTCTATACATGAGTGGGGGGGTAGGGAAGGGGGAGGGGGACAAGATAGATATATCAAACAACATGCAGATAGGAGCAATGTTAATTCACATTGTGAGGAGTTCTTTTCTTTACACCCAGAGGAGGGGTGTCAGTGGGGGTGAATGGGGATAAGGAGGAGTGGGGGGGAGGAGGGGAGAGGGGGGAGGGGGTGCGAGACGGGGGAAGGGGAAGGGTGGAGGGGAGTGGGAAGGGGGAGTTATGGGGGGTTTAGGGAGGGAGGGCAGGAGAGGGGGAGAGGGTGCGAGAGGGCGGAGAGGGGGGATGGGGGAGGGTAGGAGGGAGGGAAGGGGGGAGGGGGGTACAGTTCTCACTGCTCACCAGCAGGCAACTGCAAAACCGGAAGCGACAGCAGTTCCAAGCAAAAAAGCAACAGCTCCAAGGTACTCTCTCCATTCGTGCAGTAATGTCAGCCACAAACTCGCCTCTTTGGGAAACGCCCTACGCGTTTCATCACTAAGGACTTCATCAGGGGTTCCCCAAAGAGGCGAGTTTGTGGTTGACATTACTGCACGAATATATATATATATAATATATAATATATATATATATCCCTTCAAACCACCTTCCAAAGAGACACCTGTGCACAAAAAGGATCACACCTGGAAGATATGCTAACAGGAGTCATTTAAATATACTTGGCATATCTTATTAGCATACAGTTTCTCCCAGTTACCTCAGGTGTGTTCCTTTTTAGTACAGGTGTCTCTCCACATGTTGTTTGAGGGATATCTATAGTACTTGGAACTATATATATAGGAATAAGTATAGTTCTTAACTATAACTAAGAACTAACTATAATTAGTTCTTAACTTAACTAAGTATATATATATATATATATATATATATATATATATATATAGTTAGTTAGTTAAGTATATAAGTATATATATAAATATATATATTTAGTTAACTTATGTTGTTTAAAAAAAGTGACAAAAACCCTCCACAGCAAAGCATATAGCAAATGGAAATATTACTGTATGCTCATTTGCATGTCTTAATCTGGTCTTTCACCATTATCACCCAGCACACAGCACGTACACTGCAGCAAGGGATTCTGGGAAATTACATGCAAATGAGCACACAGTGCCACCTTTTGCTTCAAAACCATTAACATGGTTCCCTATAGGCTTAAGCTTGCTGCATGGTCACAACTTTGAGCACAGCATATAGATGTAGAGGTATATGACCCTGTTAGCCGAGCTTAATAATCAAAAATGAATATGAATACCGTTCTGTGGCTAGTTTTTAAGTAAAACCCTTGCTTGCTTTATTCATTATAACAGCGCCGGAAGAAGAGATCAGTGTATTTTGAAAGCTCGCACAAATAAAAGCATTACCACAGAACGGTATTGTCTATTCATTTTTGATTATTTATATATATATATATATATATATATATATATATATATATATATTTACATTACATACGTACATACATACATAAATATACACACACATACACATATACCTTGAGTTTACAAAAAGTGCTAAAGTTTCAGACATTTTTGTCATACCACTCGTACTTGCAGATCTGGAATGAAACCTTTCTTGCACAGTTTGGACACGCGAGAAAGGCTAATAGAATGTGAGAACCTGCATATCAAAAAAAAACTTTTTTTTTTTTACTATAGAGACTTTAATATATTCCTTTTAAGAGAATATTTTTAATACATTGCAAAGTACAAAAGAGTGCTTTGGGTTTTACTTATTTGTTCGATTTATTTCATTACTCTGTTATCTGGTCAAATACTGCATTTCAGAAATTAAAAGATCAACACCAAAACATTTTGGGGTAAATAGAAGTATTTCAATTTCAATAAATATCTTTTTTATTAGGCAGAGTAAAAAATAATATTGAATTAGCATATTATTGTAGTGCAGCAGGTCATAGCAACGCTCTCATTTCAACTTGTCACTTGTCAAGTAAATGACTAGTGATTTATTACTGTAATTATCCTCAAAATTGTGTACAATAAATTGGTCCCAAATATAATATGGAAATTTTATTTTGTTTGTTCCATACCTATACATGACGGAGGGCTTGGCTGCCAAAAGAACCGATTTTCTACTTGGATACAAGTTATTCTTTCTTCCCCTTGAAGCTCATAGCCTGGGTCACACTGAAAAATAACTGTGTCCCCAGGCTCTCGGCCATCCCCATTCCGAGTTCCATTCATTGGAACACCAGGATCACGACATGCCGTAGCAACTGAACCTAGGAAATATAAGAGAAAAATATATAATTTTAATATTTCCACCTCCAATGTCAAATACAACTGATTGAGACAACGAAAAGGACTTGCCAATGCATTGATAATAATCAGGTAGGAAAGAAGAATCTTCATTTCAATAAAGCATAATAATACACATTTAGAGAATTAAGAACCCTGATTTCTGTATTAAATAACGTGATTTCTTATGTAGTTTCTAGTTACTGACTTTTTAATATACAGTATAATAGCAGTGCATTCAGTATGCCCAGTCCTACCAACAGGCTTGCCAGCACTCAAGCCTTAACCTGAGCCCCGGCAGAGTCGTGGAGCAGACATTGGGGTGTTTGGGTAAAGTTGTTGAGCAGAAGAAGTGGTGCAGGCTCAAAGTTGTGGAATAAAATTAGGATCCCTGGAGCCATAGGACCTCACCTGACTTGACTGGACCCACTCAGTCAGCAGGAAGGGGAAGCCCCAGCTGTTCCCCCACTGCTAAACCTTTCATTTATTTCACTTCACTTTCCCAACCACATTGCAAGGAAGCTTATCCTTATTATAAATAATGCATATATATATCTTTGCTGTGGGAAAGTATTTCCTCAAATGTCATAAAAAAAAACACAAAACTGATACAATACATACAATTGCTACAAGTGCTTTGACTGCTGAAAATAATTGACTAAAAAGGACATACAGTAGAGCCCTTCTGAAAATAGTTGATATTGTGTTGTGTATAAAAACTCTGACTACTCCACAATAAAAATGTAATATTACCAAGCTTCAAATACAACGTTTAGAATCCATAAAAGCACAATAGTGAGACCAATATGTTTCCTTTCACTTCTTTGCTTTAGCAAATTACAACTGGCGGAGGCCCTCATTCTCTCCTGTCTCAATTCCTGCAACCTCCTGTTATCCAGCCTTCCTGCCTCTCACTTGTCTCCCCTACAATCTATCCTAAATGCTGCTGCCATAATCACTCTATTCTTTCCTAAATCTGACCTGTTATTTGTATAATTTGTAATTTATATGATTGCCACATGTATTACTACTGTTAAGCGGTATGTACATTAATGGCGCTATATAAATAAAGACATACATACATACATACAAGTAGAGAAAGTGAGGAAACTGAAAAGCAGAGAGAGACTGAAAGACTGACAGAGGAAAGAAGTACAGAGCCATTAACAAATGGAAAGGCACAAGGACAGATATGGAAAAGAGCAGGACTGCCAAATATCCTGAAGGACCAAAGTGGTGAGGACAAAGGGAGAAGAAGTGGCTCAGTGAGTAAAGACACTGACTCTGTAAACAATGACGCTGAGTTTGAAGCAGGGGAGCCTGATTCAATTCCTGGTGTCAGCTCCTTGCGACCGTGGGCAAGTCACTTTATCTCCCTATGCCTCAGGCAGCAAAAACATAGATCGTAAGTTCCCATGGGCAGGGAATGTGTCTGTAAAAAATCCTATGTGATGTGTAGCGTGCACTATACTGTAATTGTAAAGCACTTTGAATCCCATTGGGAAATCATGTGAAATAAAATGGTATCCTGGATTTAAGTAACAAATTGAGGAGGTACCTGGATAGCAGAATAATATACAGGGATCCCTGGTATTGTTTTATTGCATGTTTTCAATCTACATTGGAACTATCTTTCAAAAATTGCTATAAACCCTGAAAGGACTTGCTAGGAATCATAACAACTTTCCAAGGAAGAGAAATAAATGGCAGGATATCCACCATTTTCTACTCTACACCTGATTTACCCAATGTAACACTTATAACTTGACCCATGCTAAGCATTTGCCTCCTTCCCCAAAAGCTGCAGTGGAAAAAAAGCAGGTGGCAGCTGAGCACTTGCATGCTAGTTAACTGGGTGCCCACCCCCCGCGTTTGTTCTCTCCACATATGAGATCGATAGCGGTAGGTTTCCCACTGGCTGTTAGCAGGGGTTAAGGACTTGGTGGTGCTAGTGTTCATAGTTGCAATAGCAGTTCTCTCTGGCACGTTACCCACTCTGGTTATGGTATAGTTCATGTGAGGAGGATGTGGCTGCAGGGGTGGCTAACATGGTAGAGGAATACATGAAAGACAACATGTATTGCCCCAAAATCTGACACTCCAAGTAACTGGTTGGGGAAAAGAGTAATGTGGCATATGTAGAAGAAAAGAATCATTGAACTCCTTGTCGGAATTTTTATTTTTACATTTATGGTCTTCTTTATTTCATCACATCAAAAAATCATCATAAAACAATCCAAAAAGGTCACCAGTGATATGCTATGTGATAGTGCATATTCCCAGGATAAGCGCCTTGGGGTACTGCTGCTCTTCTCATTGAAGGATTATAAGGGCAGAAGTACAGTAGTACTGTGATCCTTTTCTTGTACGTTATCATTTTGGCTGCTGTGGTGGTAAGTAGTCAATTAACGTGTACCCAAAATTTACTTGTTTCCATTTTTTAACATGAGTGCTTTTTTATGTCTCTTTTTTCCAACACAGGCATACAGTATGTGGCATCAGAATGCCTATGATGTCCACCAGCCAGTTTACTACTGGTATCTATTCAAGGCATAATGGGTCTATCATCACAGATTGTAGAACTATTGTAAACTGTCTGCTGTCAGCATTGAAAGTAGTACATAAATAAACAGTTTATTCACAGGGACTATGTTCTTCCAGTCTCCATGTCACCAATTTCTGAGAAGGAGGTAGATTACCTTAATCACAAATCATGTAGAATGTATTATTTTGACTAACTTGTATACAAATCAAATTACAACTGCATAACTTGGTGGCTAGACATATAACTGTGTATGAATCCTGTAATATCATGATGTAAAGTGTTAGTTCTTTTATATATCTATATATATATATATATATATGAAAAAAAATATATATATATATATGCACACATACTGGGGCCCCAACAAGTCAATCACCTAAGACATGATATTCAGATGTGTCCACACTTACTGTTCGCAATGCCACGTTCATGTACAGCCGCTAAACTGCACTACAGCAATGCATGATTGCAGACCCAAAAACAGTAAGCGGTACTGATGTATTAATTCTTCAGTGATACAACAGGAGTCATACACAGCTATACATCCGGAAATCAGGCTATTACAGTAGGTTGTAATTTAATTTACTGCTGCTGGGACACTGTTCCATATGGGGAGAGGTATATGTAGCTTATCTAAAAGGTTAGTATCAGTTTTCACTCTAAGCAGATGGCCCATCATGTGGAGGAAATGTTGTGGGTCCCATTCAGAAGCATGGACTCCCACAATGTTAATCCTCCAAGGCCGTAAGACTCACTGTTTCTGGACACTTATGTTGTTCTTGGCTTGTATGGATATACTTATTTTATTGTCTGTTCTTTTATGTGACACCCATGCATTATTTTTTATGACTGACTAGCAGCCAGTCTAGTACTGGTTAATGAGGAGTGAGAGAGCATGAGAAACCTAGGTCTGAAGTGGTTGATCAAAAACTCTTATTCACTTGAATAAGAATTATCCTCTAAGAGGCTGAGTTGCTGCTGACTGAGTTTGATCACCTACTGTACAGCTTTGCACCACCACAGTGTCAATACCACTATGTGGTATAAATATTTATATTTGTGGACATTGACATTGGACATAAACTAGGTAAATTACAGGATTACAAGTTTGCTACTGAAAAAGTTTCCATTGCAGAAGAGGTTAACAGACATGTCTGCCCTTGTCACACAAGCAAGATGATTTTTGCAGAAGTTGAATGGAGTGATAGCCACAAACCACACACACTGCTTCCCCTCCCCCCTCCATCCAAACATCTGAGGCTGATTGAAGAGGTTTGAACTCATCTTTTCCTGCACACCATGACACCCCTTTTCCTGCTCCAACACCTCTTTCCTTTCTACCTTTGTGAAATAGGGCAATCATTTATGAAAATTCATATATGCATGGACCAGTTATGAGTGACTGACTGCCATCCAGGTTCTAGTGTGAGAATGAGAGCTAGAATGGCAGTCTCCTTTCCCCCTTGCTGGGCCCCTTTAATTGTACAGCAAGTCTTCTCACCATCATCTTATCAGTCTAGTTTGCATTCTAAGATCAGCTTCCTAATTACTATATTGCTTCATCGGTAGCTGCTACATTATTTGTACAGGGATCTACAGTAGTAAATAATTGCAATTCAAATAAATAATCTGTGCCTGCATATGGGCATACAATTTTGTCAATCTGATTCAGTTACTCTGATGTCACTTTAAGTAGAGATATACCTAATGCATTAATACCTACAATACCAATGTTTCTTGAAAGGAGCTCTAGCTTTCAGGAATAATTGCCTGGAGTCTGAAAGTTTCATCATTGTCTCTTAGCTCAAGTGCAGTACCTGTTTGATTAGGAAAGTGTGGTATTTCACACTTTATTTTTTTATTACTTTTTTTTGTCTTTTACTGAAAAGAAATGTGGATAATCAGAGTTTACATATTTTCTAAATACTTGGCCCGGCACCTGTGGCAATGGTATTTGACTGGATATTTCTGTTACCACCACAAAGACAACAACGGCACTATCATTTAAACAAATAGTGATAATTAGAATATGCAAGTAATATGCTTAATTATGGTAGGGAACTGCAATGAGACAGAATGACCAAGAGGTGAAATCGGTAGAGATCTTATGCATTGAGCTGACAGCAGCATAATAAAAATCGAAATAACTATTTTAATCTTTTAAAAAGATCAAATCAGTGTGCACAAATGCTGTGTGGAGTGGGTGGCCCTCAGTAGAAATCTTTAGAAAATCTATTATCAGTAGACATTCTCTCAAATGAGTGAGATATAAATCCGAAGAGAAATACATGTAATTGTTTCACTTGTCAACCAACGGTGAAATGACCTTATCAAATTTTGCTTTACAATATCCCAGGGAAAAATTAGGTTAACATTTTAATGTAAAGTGAAATTAGAATTCAAAGAACAGAAACACATCAATAATTTAAACTTTTTCTTCTGATGGGTAAGCAGTTTTGGCACAGTTTTTTTGCATAAGGAGATATAATGCATGATATCGGACATTGATTGTGTGGTTGTTTTATTTCCAAATAAGAAAGTTGTCTGCATCATTATTTTGACATGAGTTTTAAGGTTTAGATCTGGTACATTATTGTCATTATGCAATCTGTTATGAGTTAAAAACAGATATTTCTTACAAATATTGTATTTCGTTTTACGTCTCTTCTGGGCACATTAATTGTTTCTGTAAATGAATACTGGTCAGATAAAATGTATTATACCACCTACTGCCTCTACCTCCTTTTTTACTACATGAAAGTTAATATGTAAACTACAGTTAGGTTAAATAAAACAGAAAACACTTTTTTGATCATTTCTGGAGTGCTGCCTGTTGATTTCGTCTTCAAAAACGGTATCGTATTGCGCTCTCTCTCTCTCTCTCTCTATTTCTCTCTCTCTTTCTCTCTCTCTCTTTCTCTCTCTCTCTCTCTCTGGGGTGTGAGCCGGTTGCTGCCGTTCGTTGATGTTTGGTGATGTTAACGCTTCTCTATTTTTATCTGAAACTCACCAGCCTTTTATCTCCTGTACCCAATTTTCCAACTCTATCTGTCCATTAAATGTCTGTGAATTGACTATGAAACCTCTGTTATTTTAATGTAACCCCTCCACAACAAAGCATATAGCAAATGGATATATTGCTGTAGGCTCATTTGCATGTCTTAGACAGGTCTGCAACCCCGCCTTTCACCATTATCACCCAGCACACAGCACTTCCACTGCAGCAAGGGATTCTTGGAAATGACATGCAAACAAGCATACAGTGCCACTTTTTGCTTCAAAACCATTCAACATGGTTTCCCTATAGGCTTAAGCTTGCTGCATGATCACAGCTTTGAGCAAAGCCAGGGTTAAGATGCAAAGCCAGCAAATCCACCCAGCCTATAGGGAAACCATGTTGAATGGTTTTGAAGCAAAAAGTGGCACTGTGTGCTCATTTGCATGTCATTTCCCAGAATCCCTTGCTGCAGTGAAAGTGCTGTGTGCTGGGTGATAATGGTGAAAGGCGGGGATGCAGACCTGTCTAAGACATGCAAATGAGCATACAGTAATATATCCATTTGCTATATATATATATATATATATATATATATATATATATATATTATATATATTTATATATATATATATATATATATGTAGAGGTATCAGTACCGTGTTAGCCGAGCTTCAATAATCAAAAAATAAATAGATTATACCGTTCTGTGGCTAACGAAATGCTTTAATTTGTGCGAGCTTTCGAGATACACTGATCTCTTCTTCCGGCGATGTTACAATGAATGAAGCAAGCAAAAGCTATACTATAAACAGTGTCTATTGGAATGTTATCTGTGCTGGTCCTTCCCCCGGTGTGAATGTGTTTTATGGCTGGAGGTGTCAAAAGGTTCCTGAAAGCAAGTGATGAAAGAGTGTGTATGTGTATCAGTGTGAATTAACATGAATGGAGAGCCCACAGTATATACAGTGCTTAACAAAAGGTGTGTGTGGAGTGGGAGCAGATATACATGGTGTGGGTGGGTGTGGAAATGTGAGAGTTAGTAGCATAACTAAAAGTGTGTGTGAATACTATGTGGTCCCTATTGGTGTATAGGGATGGAAAAACAAGGAGTATAAGTGTGTGTGAGAGACAGCTGTGTGTGCATACATATAGCAAACATGGCCTATAGCGCTCATGGGAAGAGAGTTCACTTGTGTCAGTAATGACTCATAAAATTTCGATCTCTGTTTAGGCCACTGCTAAGTGTCCCGAACAGTTGCATAAATTTGTATTCATGCAACCGTCTCTCTTTCGGTGTTTTAAGATTACCTTTGAGTATAGCAACCCTCAGATCGTTCATCTTATGGCCAGAGTCAGAGAAATGTTCGCCAACAGGACTGTCTCTTGTTCCACGTGTGATGCTGTGGCGGTGCAGGTTCATTCTCTTGTTTAGCCCCTGCCCTGTCTCACCTATGTAGTAGCAGCCCCCTGGGCATTTCATGCACATGACATTGCTGGAGGAACAGGTGAACCTTCCTCTGATTTTGTATTCCCGATTCCTGTGTGTATTTGTATTGTGTCCGGTGTGTAGAGCATTGCGCAGGTTTTGCATCTTGGGTCCTGGCATGGTTTTGTCCCGCATTCAGTTGTACTGCTGAATACTTTACTCCTCACCATAATCTACTATATATTTCTGAAAACACTGTATGTTTGTCTGCATAGCCTCTGTCCCTCAGGCCAATGAGATTGCTCCCTTGGGCAGCCTGCCCCCGCACACCTCTCATTGGCCTGAGGCGGGGCCCAAAGGAGACACACAGACACACACAGACACACATAGACACACACACACACACACTCCCCCTCTGTCCCGTCCCCCACCGTCCCCCCCATCACATGCGCCGGCCTGCACTGGCTCCGGACGGAGGGGAAGCGTGGCCCTCCTACCCCAGCCGCCAGCGTTCCCTTACCTCCCCGGCGCTATCTCCCCCTCCTCCCACCCAGGTAAGTCACACCACTGCGCGTCCCGCCTCAGCTTATGGCGCCACTGACTCACCTATTTCAGCCACGCAGCCTCGCACCTCAGGCCCCAGGCCCACACAGGAACACACAGGAACACACAGGAACACACAGGAACACACAGGAACACACAGGCCCCAGGCCTACACAGGGTGCTTCCTGCCACCGCCTGCACGCGCCTCAGTCAGCCGGGCGGCACATCGGTGGACCAAGCGATCGCCCGGGGGGAGGAGAGCGCATCGGAGGGGGGGAGAGCGCGTCGGGGGGAACGGGCGAGCCCGGGGAATGGGGAGCGAGCCCCGAGTCACGGGGAACGGGGGGGCGAGCCCCGAGTCACAGGGAACGGGGGGGGGCGAGCCCCGAGTCACGGGGAACGTTGGGGCGAAGAGCGAGTCATGGGGAACGGAGAACGGGAGGGCGAAGAGCAAGCCCCGTGTCATAGGGGAACCAAGAAGGGGGAGCGGTCAGCCGCTGAGCCAGTGGGGATACGGACGCCCGGACAGGGGGGCATGCGGATACATACATTATGACAATACATATGCCCCCTGCTCTCCACCCCCTTTCCCCCCTCCCCCACTCCCCATTCCCCCCTCCCCCACTCCCCTTTCCCCCCACCCACTCCCCTTTTCCCCCCACTCCCCTTCCCCCCCCCACTCCCCTTTCCCCCCCTCCCCTTCCTCACCCCTCCCCTCCCCTTTCACCCCCCTCCCCTTCCCCCCCACTCCCCTTCCCCACCCCTCTCCCCTTTCCCCCCCCTCTCCTTCCCCACCCTTCCCCCCTCCCCTTTCCCCCCTCCCCTTTCCCCCCCTTCCCTTTCCCCCCCTCCCCTTTCCCCCCTCCCCTTTCCCTCCTCTTTCCCCCCCCTCCCCTTTCCCCCCCTCCCTTTCCCCGCCTCCCCTCCATTCCCCTTCCCCCCCCTCTCCCCTTCTCTGCTCCCCTTTCCCCCCCCCCTCATCGTATTACATTTTATTCCATCTTTCTTTTCAACATTATTATCCAACCTTTACAACAAATAGTCACCTATTGTTCCACCATTTGTACATAATACTACCTATTACGCACTTACATCCCGGGCAACGCCGGGTCTCTCAGCTAGTATATATATCTATCATTAACATTCAAATAATTTAAGGACAATGAAGGTCAATACTTATAAATCAATGAAAACCTAGTAGGAAAATAAGATGTCCAAGCAACACTAAACTAACAATTAAGTAATTAGATGCTTATTTTTTTTAGTGTTGCGTACTGACAGAATATATCAACTACATTTTGTACATTGGAAAGTAGACTTTTTCCAAGAATAAAATAATGCAACACTGTTATGCAATGAATTATTGCTTGAACATTTTTATATATGAGGACATTATGTTCAAACTACACAGAAGTGAGTAATATTCCTGAAGCACATTTAAAGATAAGATTATGAAGGAAGAACATGTTTTTATTAGTTCTGTAATTTCTTAAACTTTATGCCTTTCTTTATTATCTTAACAACACTTCAGCAAAGTAATATCACAGCTTGCACACATCCCAAGCAAGAACATTAAAAATATGGTTATGCTACTTGGGATCACAAAGATCAATAATAAAATATTCTTTGAAGATCAATAATAAAATAAACTTTCCACAGGTTTGGACTCCAGCGATTTAGTGAAATAAATCTCAAACATAATCAATGTATTATTATTAATTATTATTATTATTTGAAAAACAAAATGCCGGGATGCATGTGAAAGTCAATGATTTTCAAAATTTTCTGTTCAATTTGTTAGTCTACGTGTAAGCATGATTTCAGTGTGAAAGTCTGCAGTTTACTTAAATGGTATTGGATGATGAATTATCTGGACGCCTCCAAACACAACTAAACATAAACTCCTTTTATAATTTCTGAAGAATGCAAAATGATAGATTTTCTATAGTGATGTAGAAGTGTTATTTATTCAACCATCATGTTTCCTTTTGAAAAGCATATTTTAATTCAATATTCTGTAAGAATCCCTCAATGTTTACATCACAAATAACATTTCCTTAAGCGATTATTCAACCGTGTATTCTGTTCATTGCTATGTTTGTCTCTGCTTTGCCAAAAGAAGCATACATGAAGTTAAGATTGATCTTTCCTGGGAAAATATTTTAAATAATGAATAAATTAAGCGTTCAATTTATTTATTGATAATATGATGCAAAGAGGTGTAAAAGTGACCTGGCAAAATGTACTGTGCTCTGACAAAATAAATGACAGCATACTACTGCTGCTTATACAGTACTGTAAACTGACAAAATGATGAGTCTCAAAATAACAAATTAGCTGGAGTCCACCAGGACAAAAAGATTACCTATATTATATTTAGTACACCCATTACATAGTTACATCGTAGACTAGGTTCAAAAAAGACATATGTCCATCGAGTTCAACCTATGTTATATTTAGACGATAGATACATAGCCTATATTTGTATGTATGGTATATACAGTATATTGATCTAGATGAAGGCAAACAAAAACAAAAAACTGAAACATTATCCAATGATGTCTAATAAGGGGACAGCTGAATTATTTCCTTACTCCATTACTCCTTCCCATTTTTACTTATTTGGAATATCCCTCTATACAGTACCTGTTCTTTCTAAAAAGAAGCCCAATCTTTTTTGAAGATATCTATTGTACTGTATCTGCCATTACAATCTCCATGGGTAATGAATTCCACATTTTACCTGCCCTTACTGTAAATAACCCTTTCCTTTGTTGCTGGAGAAATCTCCTTTCCTCCAATCTTAAAGGATGACCCCATGCCCTTTGTACTGCCCTTGGGATGAATAGTTCTTTTAAAAGCTCTTTGTATTAACCCCAAATATATTTGTATATAGTTATCATTTCCCCTCTTAAACTTGCTAGATCGTAAACAAATCTACATTAGTTAGCCTCTTCTAATGTCAGATTTTCCATCTCCTTTATTAATTTTTGACTCTTCTCTTCACTTTTATAGTTCCATAATGACTTTTTTATAGATTGGTGCCCCAAAATGTACTCCATATTCAAGGAGTGGTCTAATTTAGGCTTATGCTTTTATATATTATGTTTTCTTCCATTTCATCCATATCCTTTTTAATGCAAGATAAGATCTTATTTGCCTTTCCAACATATATGAGTACCCAGAACAATTTATTTTATTTTGTACACTAACCTCTTATGTGACAATATCAAAGCCTTTGCAAAATCTAAGTAGACCATATCAACTGCACTACCTCTCTCTTTTAATATAGGAACCATGCCTGCTTTACATGAATCTTGTGGTATAGACCCTGTGAACGATCTTACAATGAATGGTCTTACTAGATGCAGCACAGCTTCTGACATTTAGGGTCATACAGTATTTACTAAGGCACCTCATGACCCATTCAAGTGAATGCATGTAAAGTACCTTATGGCTTAGCAGCACTTTGAAAACATATCACTTGCAATGGTGAATTGCAGTGTAAATAGGGAAGCGTACAACAAAACTGAGCAAAAGCAACTTACTTGAAAACTGAATGGCAAATCCCGATTTGCTGATATAAAAGTCTGTGTCAAATTGAACTGTAACAATATTAAGAGTGCTGTGGATTCCTTCAGGAATAAGAGATCCACTAATTTCCTTTAGCAGCATTTCATTTTCCAGTGGTCCATCCCAAACCCGCAGAATGTCATGTGATGCTTCAGTATCAAATGCAAGAAACTGAAGGCTGTTAAAAGAAGATAATTATTATTATAATTTATAATTAGTATACAGTAAATATATCATTATATTACTGCTGATAGTGTGGGTTCACAACCCATTGATGTTCAGTATTCGTTCTTCTGTACATTAATGAATGACAAAATAATGTAGCCATAGAAGACACTGTACAGTACTGTATATTGACAGTATAATATTGTGAAATACACCACCATTTTTTACATTGTGTAGTATCTAAGTAAATCTACAGTATTCTTGTCAGTAAACATCATGTGGAACAAAACAAACATTTTTTTAAGTTACATTAATACAGAGAGAATCAAGAGATATAACAGGCATTACTCTATCATGTGAGAAGCAAACATGTACCTACAGTGGCATGATAGTGAAAAAGGGGACAGTTTGATTTAATATATTGAATATTCTCTGCTCACAAAAATTTAGCAAAATCATCAATGTTTATAAATATTCACCTGGCGTGTCCTTCTAAAAAAACAAAACAAATCTTCATCTTGGATAAAAATGAGAGCGAGAAAGACAAATTTCTATCTTGAATATATTTTGCAAATTTCACAAAATATATTTACAAAAGTGTAAGCACTGGAAAAATATGTGCAGATATGCAACGATCTTTAAAAATTAGCAATAACACCATGCTTTTTAATTAAAACCTAGTTCATCAATTTTATTTTGCTTAGTGAACCCAGTGTTATGATTAGCAAGAGCTAACTTATGTAAACGTCATTTTAAATAGGCTAATGGAGCTTAGTGAATATAGCACTTATTGTGCCATTCAAAACAATCTGAATACAACCTTTTTTTTTCAATTAGCATTTTATTATAATTTTCATGCAATGCATTGCAAAACCATTTATTTATAAATTCACATCTAGCAGAACTTCTTTTTGCACTAGGTACATGTGTAACAAATATTATAAATGTATTTGACTTATCATATTTTGGTTATACAGTACGTAGCTGTAAGATGTGTGCAAAGGCACATATAATGGAGACTGATTTGGGTGCAATATATCTTGGCTTTATTAAGCCTGTTCCTTTATCCAGGCAAAATATACAAAAACAACAAAATAACAAACCCCTATCCCTTTGAAGGGCTAACTTACTTTCCCAGACCCTATCTGCAGGACTAGAGGGATATTTCCATTACTAGCCTATCACCCCAATGTCTCCGGAGGTACCATAAGCAGATGGCCCTCCATGTCAGTCTCTGTCAGGTTCCTGAGTCCTCTGTGTCCATGAAATATACAGTAGGTCTCTGGGTGTCTGGGTGTCTGGATCTCAGCACAGCCTTTGTCTGTGTGCAGGCTTCTCTGCTCTACTTACAGTATGTCAGCCCAAATGTAAGCAAAGGAATCTCTCTCCTGTGTCCCACATGAGGCTTTTTACAGAGTTCTCATTAATCCAGATGGAGACTAGTTAATTGAGTGGCTGCAATCAACTATCTCACTGTTGGATTCTCAGAGTTCGGAGGCTGATTTATTTAAACAGGGATAAGTCTCTGTTACAGTAGCATAAATAGTTTATCCTTTAAAAAAAAAAAAAACTTCAAGCTTCTAACATGTGATCCAATATATATCTGATACAAAATTGGGTATACAAAATGTGATCTATGAAGGGCACTTCTTAGTCTTAATATGTACTGTGCTGTCAGTGTAAATGAAATATTGGTTCAGTGACATATTGTATAACTTAAATAGAGTGAAATGTGTATGAAAATTCTAATTCTGCATTTTCGTGCTAAACCGAGTTCATGAAAAGTCACGGGAACTAGTCAAGTGATTTTAAATCCTATCACCATTTGTCTTCTATTGTTTTTTTTTTTTTGTTTTTTTTACCATACAGTAGAAATGAGATCAGTAATGTAAGGATATTTGACATTTCTTTTAGTCATTGTTCTTAAGAAGAATGGCTTAATGGGAACATTTGCTGGGGAACATTACAGGACTACAAAGAGGTAGTAAATCTCTGCTAAGATTTGTGACAGCTTGGTGTACTCATTTCTATCATATAAAAACATCCATGCTGCAAGTAAATTGCAACACTCCATATCTGTCACCCATTTAACCATTATCGAGTGAAATCAGGACACATACCAATGGGAGGAGGTTGCCAAGTAGGCCATGTATATTAAAGAGGGCAAGAGGCTTTTAATGTATTCAATGTTGCGTGAACTCCAAACATATGTCTACTTGATCATAAATTCAGATATTCATAAAAGTGAATTATTATTCAATACATTAGATAACATGATATTTATATGCCATATATTTTCAACTCTCTAAGAAGATTTCTCTCAATAAGCATTTAGGAACATATTTACTAAGCCATATTCTACATCAGAAAACACTTTCCAGTATGACTTAGTAAATATAGTATACTGCCATTACTTGTACATCAGAAATGCCATCCATTTCATAACATTCCAAGAAAGAACAGAAAATAATGACTATTAAAGGTACACCACCCAATTTGTGACTTCTAATAAAAAAAATTGAGGCCATCTTTAAAAATTCTTAAAAAAAACAATATTCACAAAACACTGGAGGACAAAAATGGAATCCGCTTCAAACGAATGAATGACAGCGGCATTCATGAATGCTCCCTTTTCCATTACTTCATAGAATCACTAACACAAAACACATTTTATTTAGTTTTGACACAATTGTAATTGTTTTTCTTAAGTCCTTTAATGAAATGATAAATTGTTATGTTACCTTACAATATTTCCCAAGTCCACCTCAATTATCCATGTGCAGCGTAAATTATTGTCATATGGAAAAGGGTACCCAGGTGATAATATTCTGCCAGATGATTCTCCTTTGAAACGGCCTCCGCATTCAGCTAATATAAAAAATATGAAACACAAGATATGCTGTTTAAAATAGAAACTCATTATCCCCTTGGGTTGACCAAAGTACAGCATGAATGAGAATGCATTAAAATGTAATGCTTTTTATATTAAGAACGGGTCATGATGTGCAAAACGTGTTCCTAAAAATACAAGGACTACGTATTTGTTATGGTAAAATACTAGTTGATTTGTATTTCATTTTTGTTTGCATAAAATATTTTCAACTTGGTTTTAAAGTAATTCAAAATAATGTATCAAATTATTTTGCCATCTTATTTCCCACTTAAAAGGTATGTATAATATATATATATATATATATATATATATATATTTATTATTATTATTTTTACATTTGTTACTCAGCAATGTAGATTGTTAAAAGATTATTCATTTTCAGAGTTTTTAGCATGGACAAATTACAATCCTATGTGGTAACAATAGTGGATGAGAAAAAATGCAGTCAGTGGATTCTTTTAGCAGGTCCACAAACAAAAACTGGTACAAGTGCACATACACTTATGAAAGCTATAGATATTTTGTATTTGGTATTTTTTCTGTATTTATTCTTACACATAACCCCGGGAGGATTTGCGCCCTGTTCTACGTCTACATTACTTTAAAGTCACAAGATTAAAACGTTTGAAAGATAACAGTGTTTTGGAAATGAGCAAAGAATCATGATTAGTTATCTACATTGAAAGAGTTTGGACATCAGATGACGTTCCCAATGTCATTCATAATGCTTCAGTCGTAAGAGGTAGAGATAGCACTGCAACATTACTAGAACACCACTGTTCAAAAGTAAATAACAAAATAATGATTAATGTTAGTTGTGATGCAAACATAGAGGCTCTTGGTTCTTAGTAAATCACCAATTAAAAACAATTAATATTATTAAATATCTTATTATTTGATAATCTGGTATTTACTTAGTTAATCTATTGATTTGCAGAAGTCCTACTATTAATAGTTTAATTTTAATAGTTTATAAAAAAAAATTATAGTTTGAAATATTCATGACATTTTTGTAGAGAGTGATATGGGTGGCACAGAGAGAGTGATGGGGAGAAGAGTGTGACTAGGAGGGGCAGAAAGCATAACAAAGGGAGAGCTGCACCACTGCCTTATGTAATGGGAGGAGGGAACCTCCTTTTTAAAGGCCCCTAGACAGTTCCCATGTGAATCATACCTCCTCTTGTGCTCTTCAGTGCCTCCATGAGATTAACTTTAAAACGTTACACTCTTCTGCTCCCCCTTACATCTCAGCCCTAATTTTTCGCTATGCACCATCCCAACTCTTGCGTTTTTCTCAAGGATGTCTTGTCTCTACCCCCTTGTATCTAAAGCCCTCTCCCACCTTAAACCTTTCTCACTGACTGCCCCGCACCTCTGGAATGCCCTTCCCCTCAATACCCGACTAGCACCCTCTTTATCCACCTTTAAGACCCACCTTAAGACACACTTGCTTAAAGAAGCATATGAGTAGCACTGTGGCTAATACTATACACATGAAGCTTGGCCCCCTGCAGACGCACTTACCAAAATGCCCTCCCACTGTCTCTGTACGTTGTTCCTACCTACCAATTAGATTGTAAGCTCCTCGGAGCAGGGAATCCTCTTCCTAAATGTTACTTTTACGTCTGAAGCACTTATTCCCATGACCTGAAATGCATATTATTTGTTATTTATATGATTGTCGCGTATTATTACTGTAAAGTGCTATGTCCATTAATGGCGCTATATAAATAAAGACATACAATACAATATAAAATGTCTCTGTAAAGCGCTACATAAAACTAGCAGCTCTATACAAGAACATGCTATTATTATTTTTATAAATAACACTTTTTTACCAATACAAGATGGCAAAGGATAGTCCCATGCTCTCCTTTCCCCCGTCATGCATTTCAGCAGGCTGCTTCCATGGAGAGTGTAACCTGGATTACATCCATAAATAATTGTGCTGCCAGCAAAATGTCCCTGGTCACTGATCTTGTATCCAAATTGTGGTACACCGGGATCTTCACAGTGTGACAGTTCAAAGCCTTATGAAAAATTTCAAAATACATTTATTAAATAATATCCAGTATGTAAAAAAACAGTGTACTTCAACCTTACATATTAACAGGACTTTATAAAACATGTTTCCTTTGCCCCTAAATAATTTATAACATAATAGGTAGCAGTATATTAGCAGACTGGTTTTGTTTAAGTAAAGCCTCCAAACAACATGACATTACATAGCTGGTGGAGTTAAAGGTGCCAAGTGCAGCCTGATGAGATTACCACTCTTACAGGCTAAATTTGTTTTAATTAGTTTCTATTTTAATAGTACAATTTTTCTGCCAGAGAGGTCTGCTGAGAGGTCTGCATTGAATTGTTTGTCAGAGGTTTTGCTGACACCCTGGGAATCAAAAGGGTTAATGCTTATTTTAAGGTTAGTCACTTCCATTTGTGTTTTGGTTTTGACTACAGCAAAATGTAATTTGGTTTTGCACATGGTTTTGGTCCTAAAAAAAAAATGTGTTTTGGTTGTGATTTTGCCACAACTTGATTTTGTTTGGTTTTCGTATTCATTTCTGCTTTTACATTTTTTACAAATAATGGGAAAAGATTATAAAAACACTTAATGTAGTTTAGTACAGGATGCACAACGCTAACTGTAAATAGGTATAAATCATAAAAACAATTAGGAAACTAAAATAGAACTTGAAAAATAAAAACTATTTAAAAATATATTATGAGAAATACCTCATGACACTTGGCCTAGTGTTCTGTTTTGGTTCTAAAACATTTTTGGGTTTTGGGTCTGAGGCCCACATCCACAAAATGTTGCTAAGCTTTAGCACACCTCAGTTCCCATTCATATAGCTAAGGCGTGCTAAAGATTAGCACCCTTTTGTGGATTTGGGCCTTAGGGCCTCATGTAGAGAGCAGCGCTATTTAGAATTGGAGAGGGGATTTTTTTTTAGCTTTATTGGAGAGTTTTTTTCTCCATATGCAGAAAGGGCATAAAACTGCATTTACAATCCTTTCTGCATATGGAGAGTTTCAAACAGCGCTATGAGCGCTGTTGAAACTAGTGGGAAAGAAATCGATTTTTTTTTTTCTCCTCCACCGGCCGCAGAGCGCCAGCTGCTTGGTGGAGAGGAAAAATGTTGAAAATCGCGCCATTTTTTGCCGCGAACAGCCACTAGATGGCGTTCGCTGCTCTCTGCATACGGCCGTTTTCAAGACTGGAGAGATTTCTGTTCTCTCCAGCCGCGCGGCGAGATTCTGTGAAAAAAAAAAATGGCGCTTTTTTTAAAACTCCCCATTATCTGCCTTTCTAAAGGCAGATTTCGCCAATACATGCCGCTTTCCCTGTTAGCGCTGCTCTCTGCATGAGGCCCTTAAAATCTCAAGGGTTTTGATGTTTCGTTTTGCATTTGGCTTTGGAATGTAAGGTTCTAGTAGGTTCTGATATCACACACCTATTTTTTCCAATCTCTAATTTATTTTAATGTTAGCAAGTGTGAGTGCTCCAATTTTATTATAACACAATACAATTTTTATATCATTCAGCAACATATGTATATATAGGCTGTTAATGTAACTGTGGAGTAAATCAAAATATTGCAAGATGGAAAGAAAAGGGACGCAATACAATGCAATGCATTATTGAGGTAGAATATAAGGATATATATTTTTATATTACAAATATAGTAATTTCCAAACTGTAGAATAACAGATTTTTGTAATTAAAACTACATAGTCCTTGATAGTCCTTAGATTCAGACAACAAATGATTGAGCAAATCAGCGATACAGAATATGTCACACAGTAGGTTTATTGGAGCATGGATACATGACAAATGTAACAAATAATCTGTGAAAATATAATGTCATCAAGCACCAACATAGACGTTCATTAGTTATATTAACTATAAATAGAAATGAATTACGCAATGTGCATTAACAGTTTTATCAAGATTTAAAAGGAGATATCTGACTAACGAAGTGGATAGTGAAGTAGCAACGAAGCATACAACGTGTGGTGTCACCCAGTTGCCATAACAACCGCAAACTGGAAGTGTGGGTAGACACACGGCTCCCATCAGGACCAACGACGGCAGCAGCAACATGGGGCGCGAGATTGCCAAAACTCCGATAGGAAACCAACACAGATAAGCCTAAAAGACTATTGGGAGTGCATTACTTTATTTTCTCATTTCAACTTTATATTAAAAGATACTATGCCATAGAGGCGGTATTGTGTGCACTTTTTCTCTTTTTAGATATCTGACAATGTCTGTTTCAATGAATGCCAAAATTCCAGTCAATGGGAGTTTTGGACGACTGGCCACTTAAAAAATGTATACAATCAGCCCCTTAGTGTTTAATGATTTTCTGTGCAGTTCATAATACTGTACCTTCTCAGAGTATGATTTTTTTTTATAATAATAACAATAATTATATAATGCTTTACTTCAAATGGGAGTCAAAGCGCTTCGCAATTACAGTATAGTGCACAGTAAACTGTGTTGTGCAAAGGATTTTTACAGACACAGTTTGTCTATCATCATGTATTTTCTAAGTAATTTACAAAGAAAGCATATAGCCCTATTTATCCCAATAAGTAGAAGACCATTCATATTCCATTTAGGGCAGAAATCTAATAGTGGATGTCACCTTCTAATTTTCTCCAGCAGTGCAACTATGATATGAAGCTACGTGCTGATATACCCGTTATGACAGGGTGATGTCAGGTACTGATAATTATGCCTGGGAAACATACAGCTGAGTCCTTCATCCAGCACTCAGAAGGTTAACCCAGTAAGAATACTTGGGCAATCACAAAGTAAGCTGAGACAGCTGACAACCAGCTTGATAAAGAGGCTACTGTTTGTAGTAGATGGCTGACTCAGACTACAGAGCTGTGCTGTACAAGCTCCTATCCAGAAGGATTTCCTAAACTCTCTCTCTAGGGACAGAGATTCCCAAACAAAGATACAGTAATGACTTAAATATTGTTCCATAAGTATTGTGGTATATGTTTAGGGGTTGGGATCCTGGATAAAGCCAGCCCGATAGATAGGGCCTGAAATGTTTAGCAAGATCTCCCTATGGGGAGTAGGCGTTCTATTTATGAGTTTTGTTTTGCCTTAAAGGGACAGCATGCCCAAATGTTTATTTGTGTTGTGGAGAAATAAATTCACTCAACATTTGGTTTACGCTGAAAATGCACGTGTGGACTCTTGCCTGACCTCACCTACAGGTCGTCCTGCCACACCCATATTAAGAAATGAGGCCTACTCTGTAGTATATGTTTTCTAAACTTTTTATGTGCCGAACAGTGTACAGTGCTGGGTTTTGTCACCTTTTTACCCATCATAACTTCTTTAATGTGTGCTAAACATTTGAAGACATATTGCAAGAGAAAATGACAACATGAGCAGATTGTGTATGAATGCCCGCATTATCACGATTACATTTGATCAACTTTGCTATCTATGATACCATTGGTAGAACACTTTATAAACAAATAAACGCTCAAAAAAGAAATCCCATCACATCTCATTAATTTTTGAAATGTTATTAAAGCAATGAAGATCCCCAAAAAGGCCATGAAAATGTCTACAGAATTATTTTTTTCCAGTGGCATAATTTTATTTGTCTTAAAATAAAATACTTACTAGTATAGACCAGCTGAAAACCTTCATCATTCACTTCTGAATCCGAGTTAAATTCTAACCATATATGGTTTGATGTGCTGCTTAGTGTCAGTCCTCTCATGGAAGATGCTGTAAAAGCACCCAATACGTGAGCTGTGTGGTCTTTTCCATCATATATCTGTAAAATGTGCACATAATACGATTAAAAAAAAAAAACATAACTATTAAAAATACGAAAGTTTGCTTTAAGTAGCTGCTTTATTTAAATAAAGAACTGATAAAGCAGTATGAATGCCATTCACAAACTATTTAGATGCATCAAAATAATGCAAATGTAAGATCAATAAACAGCTTTCACAGAATATATTTTCAAAAGTCTCATTTAGAACCGTATATATAGACATTGGAATAAAAAGAAAGATCCCCATTGTGAGACAAAAAAGCTTACATTGTTAAATGACTTGAGGTCAATAGTGTGAAAATGATCCAGGTCAGTCCACCTTGAGATGTTACTTAATTATACCAAACAGAAAAATGAATTATTAAATGAGGGCAGTATTACAATTCTGACCTGATTTTAGTTGGAAGATATTCAATCGCATAACAAAAAATATACCAGACTATACAAAAGGGTCCAAGAAAGTGCTTAGGCGGGTAAAAAATAAAAAAATATCCAAGTGTTCGACAAATTCACAATTAAGTATCGAATCAGAGTGAAAATGGAAAAATAATACTAGTTTACAATTTTAAATGTAGATTTCTCTGGAGTGCCGTTGCATAAAATGAAAGCAGACAGCATCTAAATTGTGCGGAGACACCATCATCAAGAAATGTGCATCTTAAAATCAAGTATTGATAGCTGCAAATGTAAAAGTAAACTAATTGGTTATCCTAATGGCTTCAAATTTCCCACAGACGCATAGTTATATCCCATCTATTAAGATTAATATCCTAAGGAATAAAAATGAGGCACCCACATATTTCTAAAACAAACAATTACGTATAAAATGATAGATTAATTTAATCCAGACTATCAATGACAGTTTTCTATACATATAAAATTTACCATTTCATACGAGTAGCTAAGATTTTAATAATACATTCAGATGTTAATAAAGGCCTTAGAATAACAATATAAAGAATGATGGTAGGGTAGATGTTTTGCTTAACTCGTAAATAGATAATTTGAACAAATCCTAATGATCAGTTTGCCTAGGGGCATGGCAGCAGAACAATGTAAGACAACACAAGATAAATTACTTCTGAAATGAACTTGGAATGAGGCCTGAGTTGAAGACAACAGTTCTTGAGAAGCTAGTCAAGCGGTGCATCGTTTTGTGAATGCATTCTGACTGAACCATACTAAGAAATATTCAATGGAGAATCCGTTTTTCAAACATAACCTTTCATCAGCTAGAAGAATGAATTACATATGTGCAAAATGATATCTAATATCTGCTAAACTCCACTACAACTATTTGCTGCATGAATAGAGGTCTTTAGGACAAAATAAGGAGAGAAGCTGTATTCCTGTTTTACTCCAATATGACAACATGTCACAGGTTTTGTATAACCTTGAGGTGTAAAGTTTTTTACACCTGTATCACAACATTTTATGATTTAATAATGTAAGTAGCATCTACTGAGTGAGAATAGTCATTTTACTTGTGCAAGACCAGCATACAATTTGATATGTTTGCTTAAATGTTATTCTCTTTGGTTGTTGTTGTGAATAATGGTATTTAGAGTATGTATCCCTGTACCAGGGTACATTGCCCTGACTCTCTTCTGTTTGTATCAGAAAGTAGTATACAGATACTAATAAAAGGGGATATTTCTAAATACTGTATGTACTAGACACCTCTTATCTCTTGACAGTTGACACCAAGCAGAGGAGTGTATGCAAATCAAGCTTGCTTATGGAAATCTTAGGAGAACAGTAAAAACAAGAGCTCCAGTGGAGTCTACAGAAATCTTGCCCCCTTCAGGTACATATAATAGTAATAAAGCTTTTTTTTGGAGAGGGAAGTTGAAAGAGAGGGAGATAGGGCGGGAGAGCAGGAGAGCACAAGAGAGGGAGAGATAACCTCTCTCACTTCCTCTCCATGAAAGTTCCAAATTAGCCTACCTGAGGGTGTGGAGATTTCTGTTATTTTCGGTCAATTTTGCAGAAAATTAGATGAAAAGTTCATGCAAATGAGATGACAAAGTGTAATTTTTCTGCATAAATAATTCTTTAATAGTAATTTTACGTATGGCTTCAAATTGCATGACATTTTGTTTAATTTTGCATTGTCCTTATTGGAGTGAAACTGGGACTAAAAGAGCTTTCCCTCAATGTTTAACATGACCAGGTAGCAAAAAGGCTGTAGGAGATCGAGTGTGACAGATTTGTCATTTATATTGTGCATCTATGAAAATTATTTATGTATACGAGTATTTATTTCATAGTGTTTATTCAAACACATTTATTTATAGTGGACATTTTTCCCACATGTTCAGCGTATTGATTGTTAGAGTCTTTGCAACCCACAATAAACTCCCACTAAAAATATATATATATATATATATTTTTATATACTATATAATATATAAATATCAATGTCACTCGTGATTTGACATGAAAAAAAAAAATATGTACTGATGACTATAGCTCCTAACTTCAATTCTTGTGCTTCTTACAGATGCTTTGAAGATACAAATATAATATATAGCATATATCGGCATATAACAGCTGGGTAATTCAACTACTGTTCTTTATATCTTATTTTTTTTTAAAGGCTGATTTGCATAACATTTAAATATTGATTGACATGTTACAAAAAAAAGATTGGAACCAAATAACCTACTTTAAGAACATCTCCTTGTGCTAAGTGAAATGTTCTGGCTGAAATATTGATTCCTTTCCCTGCTTGTACTTGAATGCTGTAAATACATTCATGGTTTTGCTCATAGTTCAGTGGGTAGTTCGGAGAGAGCAGAATCCCTTCATTTTTCGTTGCAGATGCGCCACATTCAGCTGCAGATAAAGAACCATGGGAGAGAACAGATTTTAATATGCAGCTTTATGACCATTTTTCCCAATGTAACTGTAAAACATAACTAAGCACAATAACATAATTACCAACCTGATCCCTTTACACTGGAGATTTGAACCATCTCAGTTTAAAAACAACCGACTTGTTCACAGAACTACATAAATCATTAAAGTGGTATACATAATTAATTGCAATATAATTAATATACATTTTTTGTTACCTTTGCAACTTAAAGCAGCAATATCCCCAGATTAATACTTTTTTTAAAGCATTGGATGTAGAGGTGGGAAGGAGTAAAGAGGGGGGTTATTCTGTAGCAATTTTTAGCTTCAGGGACCCTTTGATTCACAAACTTGTTACAAGTTATTTTACCAGTGTTTCCTCAGGACAGATAAATTACTGACCGATAGCAAGCTGTAAATAATGGCTACATATTATTCTGTTGGAACCCCAAGATATGGTGGCTATATTAAACTCCTGAACCAGAAAAAAAACACCAGTATCTAAATCGGTAAGTATCTCAAGAGCTGGGGAGTCCACAGAAATAAAAATTGTAGTTTATCTCTGTCAGGCGTTCCTGTTCCAATGCTGTAATTAAATTAATAATATTTTTGGTGGCCATTTTTATTTCTCTAGACGTGAGGAAAACTCTGGCATCTAAACTGGTAATTATCTTGGGAACTCGGTGGTACCCTCAGGACTGCCGACAGGAGGGGAGAGTTGTCCCTCCCCAGCTGCTGCCTGCCTCTTCCCACACCAGACACCTATCCCTCCCGCTGGTGTGCACCGGAAGCCAGGTGCACCCAGAAGTCAGCACCAGATTCCAGTGGGAGAGAGAGGCAGGTCCGGTGTGGAAAGAGGTGGCAGCAGCTGGGAACTGCCAGGTGGTAGCAACCAAAGGTCAGTGGTAATTGAATCTGTAGGGGGAGGCTACTTGCATTCTGGTGAGGGGGTGGTGGTAATTGTATTTTCAGGGGTGGTAATTGTATTTGGGGGAGTGGTGGCGGAAGCCGTGCAAAGCTCTTAACCTGGGCCCCAGCAAATGTGTTGGTAGCCCTGGGTCTCTGAGCTAAAAATAGTATGGTTCAGAGAGGGAGGAAAACTCGGTTCTAAAACTGTAAAAAAAAAAAACTAATAATCATAGTTAAAAAAAACAAGTTGTTTATCGTTGTCTTGCAAATGAAACATACAGTATATAGGCTACGATAGATTTAAAGGAACTGCCACAAATAAGGTTTGAAAAATAGACATATAAAACGAATATGAAAGAAGAAACTATAACAATAATAAGCAATAAAGAGAAAGTAACATTGAAAAGAATTGAAAAGGAATGATTTAAGATGTCTTGTAATTTGTTTAAACATAATTCAAACAAAAAACATTAAACCGCAGTGTAAAGCATATAGGGATAGAGGCAATTTTAACCTAATAATGTGACGTTCATGAAATTGGGAGAGGACATTGTTTTTCTTCTTATTAACGGGTATCTTCAACGCTAATGAGATGCAAAAATAACGTCAGTTCGTCAAAGTATTACAGTAATAGGGATGTTCATGCCTCAGAGATGTATTCTTCAATATAGAATTAATAGTGACAACTGCGCTCCAATGCTTGATCACAATCAAATTATGGAAAATGGACTCAGGCTAATAGGACATAACCATCTCTGTGGTGCCAAATGATCCCTGAGGTGGGGGCAAACAATAAAACCCCATGACACCTCCAATTGGTATGGTCCCCCTCCAAAAGATTGAAAAGTACTCACATACTGCGCTGATCCAAATTCCTGTAGGATGTGCAGCCCAAGTAGATGTGGTCAGCTGTAGAGAAAAGGGAGAACTGGCGCACAATCCAATAAAGTGGGTCCCAGGATAGACAAAAATGATGATTTATTGGTAAAAATACATCCAACAAACGGAGGAGAGCAACCTCCTACACGTTTCGTGTACGGTTGTACAGTTTATCAAGGAGTATGACAAATAGCTCACAAACAGTTCTTTTTATACCCTACCTGTGTTTCTCATTTTCGCGCCAAAAATCGGCAATAACTTGCGCTTCAAAGGAGCGTCATCATCCACATAATGCCTCCCCCATCCCATGTTACGAAGCCAGCAACGTAGATGAGCAGAGTCTCTCCCAGCTCTGCCCCTCTGTGAAGCTACAGAAGCCGCATCACCAATGTGAGCGGTCTGTGACGTGACGGGAGCACGCCACTTCCAAAAAAAACCTCCCACAAAATGAGTTATATCGTTACATGGGATGGGGGAGGCATTATGGGGATGATGATGACGCTCCTTTGAAGTGCCAGTTATTGCCTCCCCCATCCCATGTAACGATATAACTCATTTTGTGGGAGGGTGTTTTTGGAAGTGGCGTGCTCCCGTCACGTCACAGACCGCTCACATTGGTGATGCGGCTTCTGTAGCTTCACAGAGGGGCAGAGCGGGGAGAGACTCTGCTCATCTACGTTGCTGGCTTCGTTACATGGGATGGGGGAGGCATTATGTGGATGATGACGCTCCTTTGAAGCGCCAGTTATTGCCGATTTTTGGCGCGAAAATGAGAAACACAGGTAGGGTATAAAAAGAACTGTTTGTGAGCTATTTGTCATACTCCTTGATAAAGTGTATAACCGTACACGAAATGCGTAGGAGGTTGCTCTCCTCTGTTTGTTGGATGTATTTTTACCAATAAATCATCATTTTTGTCTATCCTGGGACCCACTTTATTGGATTGTGCGCCAGTTCTCCCTTTTCTCTACATGTATTCTTCAATACACTGCACATACAATTTGCATTGGTTAAAACGTAAGGTACGTTTTAAGGCAGCACTATTAACAGTGATTTTCATGTGCGTTACCAAAATCTAATGCAAATTTTGTTTTTATATTGAGAAATGTATCATGTTTAGACTTATTCATATTTTCACTTAATTATATAGTATCTAATGTAATAATGACTGTATAAAGTATTATCGATACATACAGTATCTCAACAATATAAATTACATTACATTTTTATTAATGTACAAATAAAATAAATGAAGGAAGGACATCTTTCATTTATTTTAATTGTACATCAATGAATATGAAATATGTATGGATAATGAAAACAAGAAGGGTACCCACTCTACCTAGAACGATCAGTGTAGAGTCAATAGGTGCACTTGGGAAGAACTATGCTAAACAGAGAAAATAAATCCTGAAGCCAGAGGGTACCCCACATGAAATCGGGAGACAACAGGAAGGTCCCAGTAGCATGCACTCAATGCTCGCTTGGAGTCTAATCGTGGGAAGATAACCGAGTATGTATAATGTGGTTAACCTGATAGTATCAATGACTGGGCCATAGTGGCCAGCAGGTGGTGGAATCAAACAATGGCCCAACAGTATGGATGTATAGATTAATTATTATTAAAAACAGTTTATTGTTCATATAAGATGAAAATGGGGGACAAAAATAAAAAAGAGCTAGAGAGCCGTAAAATATCCTGATCAATGTAGATAGCATTAATGGCTATACAGTGATGGTAGCTCTGAATAGACTAATATGAAGATGTGTCCAAAAGGGTAAGGGATGGAAGCGGACAGTTAAATATTTGACCCTGGATACATATCCCTATGCACAAGGGGACAATAGGAAGGTATACATGGGAGGGAGTGGGAAGCAGGACAACAAGGAGGTAGGGAAGGACACCCTTATCTCTGCACCTCCTCTAACCCTGATTCCGGTTCCCAAACCAAGGGACAAAAAAGGAGTAAGCCCGGAGGGGCCAAATGACGGCACAGGGGACTTATGTCCAATCCTTGGGGTAAAGGTCACCACTTGTAGTGGCATAGAAAGGCTGAACCAATGGATAATAAATACAGCAATGGTTAAAGTGGATCCCCACTAGTAATTGTATTTATTTATTTTTTTATTTATAAAATGTTTTACCAGGAAGTAATACATTGAGAGTTACGTCTCGTTTTCAAGAATGTCCTGGGCATAGTTAATATGACAAATAATACATGGTTACAAATACAGTTACATAAATGAACAGGGTATACATTATATACAATACATTACATGCACAGTTAGAGAAGATGTATATTTTAGGTTTATGTAACAGTTACAGACCAGATTAAAATGTGAGACAGCCTTAGTTTTGAATGAACTTAAACTGGTGGTGGATGTGAGAGTCTCCAGTAGGTTGTTCCAGTTTTGGGGTGCATGGTAAGAGGAGGAGCGGCCGATACTTTGTTGAGCCTTGGGACCATGAACAGTCTTTTGGAGTCAGATCTCAGATGATAAGTGCTGCATGTGGTAGGGGTGAGGGGCTTGTTCAGATAGCTGGGTACTTGCCCAGAAAGTATTTGAAGGCAAGACAGGAAAGGTGAACTTTGCGCCTAGACTAGAGTGATGACCAATCTAGTTCTTTAAGCATTTCGCAGTGATGTGTGTTGTAGTTGCATTGGAGAACGAAACGACAAATTGAATTGTAGAGGGTGTCACGTTTGCCATGGTGGGTTTGGGGTGCTGAGCCATATACTATGTCTCCATAGTCGATAATTGGCATTAGTATCTGCTGTGCAATACGCTTTCTGACCAGCAGGCTTAGGGAGGATTTGTTCCTGTAAAGTACACCTAGTTTGGCATAGGTTTTGGATGTCAGGGTATCAATGTCATTCCGAATGTTAAGTGGGAGTCAAACCATATGCCCAGGTATTTAAAACTAGTAACAGCAGTTAGGGTGATGTTAGCGTTGGTTCTGATCTGGAGCTCAGTCACTGGAAGCTTTAAAAAATTAGTCTTGGTCCCAAATACCATTGTTACAGTCTTGTCGGTGTTTAAAAACTGTTTGTTTTGGGAAATCCAGTTTTCGAGTCTCAAAAAGTCAGACTGAAGTATGTGTTCAAGGTCAGAGAGGCTATGGCTGTGTGCATATAGGATTGTGTCATCTGCATACATGTGTATTGAGGCTTCTTTACAAACTGTGGGAAGATCATATATGAACACTGAGAAGAGTAGTGGCCCCAGAACAGAGCCTTGCGGGACAACACAGGTGATAATCAGGGGGTTGGAGTTAGAGCCTGAGATGGACACATGTTGGGATCTACCTGATAGGTAGGACTGAAACCAATTTAAAGCATGCTTCCCTATTCCAGAGCTCTGGAGTTTGTTAAGCAGGATAGCATGATCAACAGTATCAAAAGCCTTTGCAAAATCTAGGAATATTGCACCAGTGAGTTGACCCCGTTCGATTCACACTGGATTTAATTGCAAACTTTTAGCAGGGTAGTTACCATGGAGTGTTTGGGGTGAAAGCCTGATTGGAATTGGCTAGGGAAATTTGTCTTGTTATAGTAATCGCTTAATTGGGAGTGGACACATTTTTCCATGACTTTGGATAGGATTGGGAGAAGGGAGATTGGCCTGTAGTTTGAGACAGTGTTTTTGTCCCCACTTTTGAAGATTGGGACAACTCTGGCAGTTTTCCAGGTCTTTGGGATATGGCCTGCAGACAGGATAGAGTTGACTATGGAAGCAATTGGTTTGGCAATTGCTGGGGCACCAAGTCTTAGGAACCTAGATTGTAGTAGGTCAGGTCCACATTGGCTGCTTAGTTATATTTTGAGGAGTGCTTGTGTAATCTCCTCTTCGGATACTGGGCCACATTTAAAATTGTGGGCAGTGTTGGGAGGGGGTGGGGCTATATGGGTACTCCCAGGATGAGATTCAGGTTTGTGGTTTGGGTTGCGTTTTGATAATAAGTTAGTAGCACACCCCAAAAAGTAATCATTGAATGCATTTACAATGTCGGTGGGGTTTGTCAGAGTAATATCCCCCTTAGTGATATTACTTGGCTGTTGATGGTTAGAAGGCTGGAATATGTTGTTGATAACCTTCCAGAAGTTAGCTGGGTTTGATGTATTCTGGAGGAGATTGTCAGAGTAATATTGTGCTTTTGCATGCCTTGTTTGCCTTGTGCACATGTTCCGCAGGCATCTGTAGTGATTGAGATCCTTGGTAGTGCCAGTTACTTTCTAGCTTTTCCACAAGGCGTCCCTGAACTGGTAGAGTGCTATAAGGTCAGGTGTAACCCATGGAAGGTGAGCACCCCATACCCTTATTCTGCGTAGTGGAGCATGGGTATCACAGAGTTTTAAGAACTCGGACTGGAAATAGTCGAGCGCAGAATCAGGGTAATAATTGGAGCAAAAATAAACTGCCTTGGCAGTGAATGGTATCAAGGGCTGCCCAGTGGAACCAAAAGGGGGCCAGTGCATTGTATTTACCAATGTCAAAAAAGAGTATAGGTAACAGCTAAGAGAATCCCTGGTAAGTAAACAGGTGCCCCCCCATGCAAAAGCAAGGGAACCTCACCCTACATACATTACCTGGAAACAGGGGGAGGGGATGAGGAAAACCTGGGAGGGGATCCCTAGTCACTAAAGCAGAGCTATCCCTATTCACTCAATCAAAAACCTATATACGTTGAGCCACTTACAGATGCAGCCACCAGTATCCGATGACTTGCCTTTGAAATCTCACAGTAATGCTGCAACATTTCTGTGAGATTTCTGCAGCCAGACTAATGTCCACATAGGATTAAAACAGCGGGGGTCCCTGCAGTCCCATTCAAACTGCAGGGACCCCCGCTGTGTTAATCCGGTTGGCCTTTAGACTGGCTGCAGAATCTCACAGAAATGTTGAAGAGTTTACTGTGAGATAGCCACAGTATTTTCCCAGGCAAGTCGTCGGATACTGGGGCTGCATCTGTAGCAGTCACAGATGGCTGGAGCTCAGTGCCAGGGATCCAATATTCCAACCAGCGGTCGCAATGTGGTAGCACTCAGTGCCGAAAAAACATGCTCAGTATGTATGTATGTATTATACACTATTCTATACTAAGATTTTGTAGAGTAATTATTACATTATACCTCGTTTACACAAACATATCACTATAATGACTAAAAACCATAATATAGTTTATGTTGTGTTTCAGACATTTATATGATCCATCATATATATCTTAGTATGGCACATAACTTTTTGTAATGAAAGGGTTAAGTCCTATACTCATTACGTTGCTTTTCAGCTATTCCAAGAAATAACTCATTGATAATCAGAGTCTGGATGTGAGTAAGGACAGCTTTTGGAAGGAAGGTGCCAAACATTGTAGTATTATTATCATGCACTAACATTAACTGTGGTCTGGGGATCTCCATTGTTAGGTAAACTGCTCATTACCATATGATTTGCATATGAGTAACACAAGCGTTTTTTCAAATTGTAGCATTAAGCACCTCTGGGGATATACGTTACGAATATGGATATGCTAAATTTACATTAATAGAACGTTTAAAAAATGTGCGACCTTCAGAGGATCTACCTACTAATTCTTAATTGCTCACCTATATCACTTTAAGAATGTGCTGATAAATATCCAAGAATATGTACAGTACATCTACAGCGCAACTTGATCTCAATTAAGGATCATCTTTGATTCATATAACCGCATTGATGTTGCGATCACTCAGGAGTGATCACATGATCACAACTTTCCAAGGGAGGTATGGCCATGTGGTGCCTACTACCACCATAAAATACAGTAGCTAAATACTGTGCTGTAAGCTTCTTTGGTGAATGTTTTAGGGCTATTCCCTTTTAGATTATTGTATATTATGGTCTGTAACTATTACATACAGTATGCTAATAATATATATTATCTTTAACTGTGCATGCAATGTCTTGTATATAATGTATAACTCTGTTCACTTAATGTAACTATGTGTTTGTAACCATGTATTATTTGTCATCATAACTTTATGCCCAGGACATACTTTAAAACGAGAGGTAACTCTCAATGTATTACTTCCTGGTAAAACATTTTTATAAATAAATAAATATTGAAATGTACAATGTTTTTGATTTATCTGTATATCAAATGTATGAACAACTTGAAAATACCTACCAAAACAATTGCTTAAATGTAAGTCAACTTACTGAAATTACTACGCTGTAATAACATGCACAAAAATACAATACAGTCTATTATCGATTATGTGCACAAATATATGATGCTGGTAGGATAAATCATAATATATTGATAACTGTAACAAAAAAAAGGCAATCAAACCTTATTTAAACTGTGGCTATTGAAGACCATTCTCTATTCTGGGGCAGAGAACGAACTAGTGTAAGAGGAGCCCTGGTTCAAGAAAATGTTTGCCCTCCCCTAGGGGACAGAGCTGAGCCTGTTGCCGCACACAGTGGGACCATTAAGGTTTTCAGGGCCCTAGTGCCGGGCTCTTGCTACACCAATGGTAGCTCCGCCCTACCAATGGTAGCAATGTTCCAGTTCTGGGGTACTATTAAAAATTCAAACAGACAGGAAAATATCTGACTATATACAATATTAAATATACCCTCGATCATTTCACAATAGAAGTGTAAACTCTAATGAGCATTGCCTCAGTACCTTTTCTATCAGTTTTTTTTGTTTATTCTTATTTTTTTGTCATTATAGTTAATGTAAATAATGTCCCCCTCTGTTGCTCTGTGGAATATGTTGTCGCTGTGCAAATAAACAATAAAAATAATTAAGGTTCTCAATTTGGAATAATCACTGTCACTGACTTTTCCTAGCCTTTTGGTTCATATTTACACTCTAAACCAGCGGTGCGCAAAGTGGGGGGCGCGACCCCCAGGGGGGGCGGGAGATTGTGCTTGGGGGGCGCGGGCAGTTGCAGAGGCCCCGCGCTCTTCCCCCAGGCATTTAAATTAAATGCCGGGGGATCGCGTGAGGCCCCTGCAACTGTTTACTTACCGGGATTCAGCTGTCTGTGTTGCGTCGCCATGGCAACGCGGCGTCAATAGACGCCGCGGCACCATGTGACTTGACGCTGCGTGGGCGTGTGACGTCATCTGACGCGAATGAAGGTAGGCAGGGGGGCGCGAGAGCCGGGGGCAGAGTGACAGGGGGGCGCAGCACAAAAAGTTTGCGCTCCCCTGCTCTAAACAACAGAAGACTAGAAAACTCTAAGAGAGAATGAGCTTATAAAAGTGTCTTCACAACATCTGATGTGATTGTAGATCTAGACGGTGCCAACACAGAAGGTGGTGCACGTTTCACAGGATTAAAAGTAATCATTTACTTTACTGGAATACATTTTTAATCCAGGCATCTCATTTTTCATGTTCCCATCTACTGTCTTTCATAAAAAAAAATGATGTCCTTTTTCACATTTAATACAGGATTTATATTGGCAAAGAATTAGGCAAAAGCTTAGGTAGTAGAATTATTGTTTCTGAAATAATGCATTATTGTTAGGGCTGATGTCACATCTGAGATTCCAAAAATAGATTTCATTTATATCTGTTAGGCTTCATATGATTTCAATGTGTCCCTGTAGGTTCCTCAGTTCACACCCAGTTCCACTAATCTATTCAGCAACTCAGACCTGCACTTTTGTAGCCTAAGTTTAAAGTAGCATATTTTTTAAGTAGCCTGTTGTGTGGAGTTGAACAGGGAGTTCGACAGGAATGAAAAGAGAGGATAACACAACACCTACTGGTCCTGAATTCTGGATTTGATTTTGGAAAAGAGAATATTTATACCAGGCTGCACATCCCAGCACTAAACTATTGCTATCATGCCACCGCTACTATTTACAGTATATTTGTTCTGACCTCACTTCATTTCAAAATACGTACTTCTTTATACAAGTCCCATTATGTTTCTAACTCTATTTATATATCTCCTTCTCTCCTTTCTTCACCACTTCTCAGTTCACATGAACTCCTTTCTTACCTGCACCCTCTGTCACTACACTGCTACACCCCCTGCACTAAAACGCACCCCTACAAATCATCCGCACACATTCTCTTTCTATCCATGCTTCTCCTCCTTACTTCAGGGGATATCTCTCCCAATCCTGGTCCTTGCCTTATTTCTGTATGCGCTCGTCCTCACCTCCCACATGAAACTTCTACTCCTTCTGATGTCAGTCCCTCTAACCTCATACCCATCCATTGTCACCCCCCTTCCTCTCTCCCTTTCTCCTGTATGCTTTTGAATGAACGCTCCCTATCTAACAAGTTCATCTCTGTGCATTACTTCTTTTTCTCTCACTCTCTGCTCCTCTTTGCTATAACTGAGACTTGCCTCACTCAATCTGACTTTGCTCAGGAAGCTGCCCTCTCTTATGGTGGCCTTTCTGTCTCCCACACTTCGCGCCCTGATGGCAGGGGTGGAGGTGTGGAGCTACTGCTCTCCTCTATCTGCCGCTACTGAACCCTCCCTATTCCTCCCTCTCTTGCTTTTCCTTCCTTTGAGGCTCACACATTTTCTCTCCTCTCCCTGTCCACGTGGTGGTCATCTATCACCCACCTACCTCTACTCGCCCCCCTTCTGTCTTTCTCTCTCACTTTGAATCCTGGCTCTCTTTCTTTCTCTCCATAGACTCCCCTGTTCTTCTCCTTGGGGACTTCAACTGCCACATCGATGACCCCTCTCTCCCTTGGCCTTCCCGCTTTCTCTCTAACATCTTCTTTTGGCCTTCAACAGTGGACTGCAGCTAGCACCCACAAGGATGGCCACTACCTAGAACTAACAACAAAAGGAAAAGTGCTGGAAGCACTAAGGGTTACAAACAATATGTGTAATGACCACTAATGACTAAATTTAATCAAACAGTGTAGGAGTACTTATACATATAAAAAGGGCTGCCTGATAACACAATGACCGAACAAGATCAGGGAGACATACTGTACATGAAACAAATACAAATCAGTGCCTCAATAAAGTTCAATAAATGCACTTAGAAGGTAATATAACATTTTATATCAGAGGTCCAATCTGGAACATCTGGGTCCACTTGAATAGTCCACGGAGAGGTATCCTCAGAACATGTGGAATCAAAAATGAGGGACAATCATAGTGTATACTGCTACATTAATAACATAACAAAAACAACTAAGACAGGACAAGACTAACACAACAACAATCAATAAACAATCAAAACACTGCTAGAAGGATTAAGTTAATTTATAATAAAAAACACAATGTCAGTCTAAAAATTGAGTTGCATCACAAGGCTGATCCGGTTAACAAAAAACAGAATCCTACTCACAACAATGAGTTTAAAAGGCACATCCAAACAGTGGCAAAATAACTGCTGGTGGCTCCTGCGCTGTAGGGGAACATCTGTGTGGGCGATCCGGTGCAGTCTGTATGCTCCATTTACCGAGCTCAGCTACAGGAGCAGACGTAAGGGGAGAAATCCATTCAGAGCTGCTAGGTTGATTTCACAGTAATATACCCCTGAGGAAGTGATGCAATCACGAAATGCGGAGGATCAGAGGTCATAGCTGATCAAGAGAGACGTGTCTGCAGCTCTCAGATACTGTGAAAACAACCTAGCAGCTCTAAATGGATTTCTCCCTTGACATCTGCTCCTGCACCTGACTATTATCCCTACGCTCACACCTATTTTTAACTCCTTCCTCTACTCTTGTACCTTTCCCTCTTCCTTCAAACATGCAACAGTTATACCATTAATCACCTTTCCTGTCTCACCCTCAAATACTTTCTGGGCAAGCTACCCAGCTACCTGAACAAGCTCCTCACCCCTACCACATACAGCACCTATCACCTGAGATCAGACTCCAAAAGACTGTTCATGATCCCAAGGCTCAACAAAGTATCCGGACGTTCCTACTTCTCCTTCCGTGCACCCCAAAACTGGAACAACCTACCATAGACTCTCATATCCACCACCAGCTTAAGTTCTTTCAAATCTAAGGCTGTCTCACACTTTAATCTGGTCTGTAACTGTTTCATACGCTCATAATATATATTTTCTTTAACTGTGCACGCAATGTCTTGTATATAATGTATACCTTGTTCATTTATGTAACTGTACTTGTAACCATGTATTATTTGTTTTACTCTGTGCCCAGGACATACTTGAAAATGAGAGGTAACTTTCAATGTATTACTTCCTGGTAAAATATTTTATAAATAAATAAATAAATAAATCAAAAACAGCAAGCTTGACCCTACCTGTCTTTGTAACTATCAACCTGTCTCCCGTCTGCTTTTTGCCTCTAAACTCCTTGAACATCTTGTATTCTCTCACTTGCTCCATTTTCTCAACACCTACTCTCTCCTAGACCCTCTACAATCTGGCTACCGCACTGCTCACTCCACTGAAACAGCCCTCACTAAAATAACTAATGACCTCCATGTTGCCAAAGACATACGTCATTACACTCTGCCCATATTACTTGACCTCTCTGCAGCGTTTGATTCTGTGGACCACTCTCTTTTTCTTCACATTCTCCATACTCTTGGTATTCGTAACACAGCTTTATCATGGTTCTCCTCTTACCTCTCCCATCAAACTTTCAGTGTCTCTTTTGCTAACACCTCCTCCTCTATTGATCTCTCTGTGGGGTACCCAAGTGCTCTGTCTTGGGACCTCTTCTCTTTTCTCTTTACACATTCTCTCTAGGTGACCTAATCACTTCTCTTGGGTTCAAATATCACCTCTATTCTGATGGCGCACAAATAACATTTTCTACCCGTGACTTACACCTGCTGTACAAACTAAAGTTTCTAAACATCTCTCTGCTATATCAACATACTGTAGCCCTGGATACGCCCTGGATAAGCCTAGTTCTCACTTGATTTCTGGTCTTGTCGTAAATTGATTGGCCGCACCATATACAGTACAGTATAATTGAATGTCTACTCCTGTTCTGGAACTCTGATATTTTTTCATACCTGCTCCCTTACAATATTGGCTTGCTCTCTGATATTCCTTCCCTGCTATTCCTCCAGCTGATTGAGGTAGATCCTCAGAGGTCCGTTAAATCTGGGCTTCTAAGAAATATATACCTAATGTGACGTTACCTAAATAGTATTCCCACGGACTGAAGCACTCAGTTCCCACTGTGGCTGAGTGGTAAGTAGATGTGATTAAAACTGTCAAAGTTTAATAGAGATTAACTTAAAGATATAAAATATAATATACACAAGGCGACGATAATGATTTTTAGCAGTAAAGAGCTAATACCACCACACTACTTATCAAGCTGCATCAACCTCCATTCCTCCCTTCCCTTGTACTGTATGTTGCCTAAATAGGTAACGTGTGTTATTTTTCCTCAGTTTTACAGGTATCCACAAAACTAATGATATGCAAAAATAATGGCCGTTCGGCAAACTGGCATATGTTACATTAGCTGTATTGACAGGGATTTTTGCTGTGCAGTGACCCGTTAACCAATACACTGCACATGTGCAACAGCAAAACTATAACGTCTGTTTCAATTAACTCACATGCATTACAGACGCGTTACCAGGGAGACTAATGAGCCTGGCAGTTCTGCTCCAAAAAGAGGAGATGATATCTTGTAAAGAGTTGTTATGTTATTTTCCCTATTAATTATTTCTGAATGTATTTTTCACACATAGTGAAAAATGTGTAAATAAAAGTTTGTTCAAAAGTTCTGTATCTTTGTAGTTATTGTTATAATATGGTTAAACATTATTGTACACCCATACTTAATTCAGTGAAGATTATATAACATATTAGGCCAGACAAACATATCCTACATTCACTTTAACCACTAAAAACCATAGTATAGTTTATTACATGAACTTCATGACACAATATCAGATGTATCACTTGATGTTTTTCAGACATGAATATGATCCATAATATAGATCAGTATTTTTCAAGCAGGGTTTCGAGAAACCATTTGGTTCCCCGGGCATCCTTAAAAGTTCCCAGCAATGTTCTGGTCATTTGAAAATTGTATCAAATACAGAAGAATTTACAATGCATCTGATCACAGAGATGCTATTAGAGAGGGTTGGGGGCTTCTCAGAATTACACTTGGGGTTCCTTGACCAAAAAAGGTTTGAAACCACTGATATAGATCATTGTATGACTCATGTAATGAAAGGGGTAAGTCCTATACAATCATGTGGGTACCACTTTAGACCTGCCTTTTGGCTTGTAGGCTATTCCCAGAAATAACAATATCATAATCATGTTCTAGATATGAATAATTGGTTTTATTATGACCTAATTTTCGTAGCATTATTTCCATGCGCTAACATTAACGCAGGTTTGTGGATATGTGATTTCAGGTTAATGGCTCGCTAGCATATGATTTGCATATGAGTACGCCAGACATCCGTTAAATGTAGTGATCTGATATTTCTTTGCTTAACACGAGATCATCATAACGCTAATCACCTATGTGGATATGCGTTGTGGCTATCGATACATTAAATGGTTGTAACATCACTATAAATCATTTAACAGACCTCTGAGGATCTACCTCTGAGTCGGCTCTACTAATACAGTCTACTATTGCTGTCCTCCTCTTGGCCTATACAGACATCCTGTACTGTAATATCTTGCATCCGTGAGTAAGCATAGCATGTAGAGCAGCTCTCATTTACAGATGTAAAGAGAAAGGCATGAAGGTGTTTTTGAACATGGGGGAGGTAGTCTGATGCTTATACATTATGAACACTTAACTGACTTCTTATTATAGACTATATAGAATAGAAGCACACACAACCCCATCCCTCAAAATGTCCTAGGGCCCTTGTCCATGGTAAAATACTAAATCATGATAAAGGATTATCTGAGTAGACTACAGATGGCCAGCACTCAAAAATATTAAAGAAACAAAATGTATGCGTGAGTTATGTTTATGTTTATTTTCATTTCTTGAATGTATTATTTTCATATTTTTGCATGACCATCATCAGTAGATAATTTATACTGTAAATTTACTGGAGCAAAACACCTTTACGTTCGTTACATTACATACATAATATGTGTAAATTATGGGAACCTCCCCCCCCCTCTCTTCCATTTATATTTTGGAACCTCCCTCCTGTTCCCTTTTGCACCCTGCACATTATCTTTTTTCCACATATTTGAGTGCTGTCTATTTCTGTTGTTTTTAAATATTGTATTTTTGGGGCTGAAGTGGGCTTGCAATTAGCAATATTGTAATTAGCATAACTGGATTTACAGTATGCTAGATAATGACAGAACAGCCCCTTATTGGATTATTGCAAGATTGTAATATTTTTTATCTGAACTGTGCTATTTTAGTGAATACTGAAATTATGGAATTAGCAAAGTACTCTTTAATATTCGCATTGCTTTTGATTGATTGTCTCTTTCTACATGATTACCCACAAAATAATGCAAGTTTTTTCAGGATAGTACCAAGCTGAATCGAATGTTAAACAAAATGTTACAAAATGTATATTTGTTTTACTCAATCACTGATAGATCAACGAAAAGAAATGAGCATACAATAGACATACTGTATAGGGAAATGGCTAAATGTAATGTTCTCAAATGGAGAAAAGCACAAATAATACTATTTGTCAAATCTGTGAACTGTGATTACACGGACAAGCAAATTAAAGCAGCTGACCACGTACCCACACACCTTGGCAGAGGTGCACTCCACACACGACGTCCACCACCAAGACAGAGGAATTCAGATACTCCTTCTAGGCGGTATCCAGATGTACAAGTAAATGCTATTGTGTCCCCCACTCCAAAATTATGTCCAAGTCGTTTTCCATACTGGGGAATTCCAGGGTCTTCACAAGGTTCAAGGTTGTATTCTAGTACCAAAAATTAAGAAGATGTTGATAAATACTGTACAGTTGCACCATGGTGTTTTTTCTGTCAATAGTGCAATTTTAAAATTATTGATAACATTGTAGCTAATTTCCTGTATGTAATTATTAGAAGATATGTAAACTGCAAAATGTTCTGTATTTACAAATTCATGAAATCACAAATTCATGTTATCAAACAATAAAGTATACCACTTATTTAGACACATGTGGCTATTTCTACATTTTGGACATTGTTGCAGTCCTTTACAATGTAAATATATTGTGTTGGTCGTTAAAAGATATACATGCAATCAATTTTCCTTGTTTCTGTTGAATGCAACCAAAAACAATAGTTAAATATATAGGGGAAAGGTTCAATGTATTAATAAGAGAACTAAAAATATAATTCTACATTGGATGAAGAAAATATCTGCAACCAAGATCTTATAATCTAAATGTGTCTGTTATGATTACAAAGACGGATTGTCACTTTTTTAAATCGTATTATATATTACAACTGGAATATGATATTAAGGGCCATACGCGACCCTAAGCTGTAAGAAACCTTATGACTATCCACATAACAACCACCACTTAATAAAAATGTCCTTAAATCCTAATACATACTTATTGTCTTATTTTAGAGAATTTGTTACCAAAATTGCAACCACCAAAACGGTCACAAAAGCAAAATTAAATAAAACTTTTCTGAACTCAATTTACACTTTATCCTAAACGCATTGTACTTTAGAGCTATTTTAAAAGGCACAGAATATTACATTAAACATTACATTTTCAAAGATATGCTCACTTCATTTCCTTACCAGAAAAGGTAATGTTAAAGCCTTCATATGATATTGAAAAATCGGAAATAAAACGCAATTGAGCTCTGAAATTTCCATAGAGACCAGCGTTGATTGCTGCAGGGAGCTCAGAGCCAGTCAGTCGTGCTAGTGGCTGAGTAAAACTACCATTTTCAGTGATTAATAAGTAGTCATGAAGATCTTCCAGATGAAAGGTGTGAAAGGTGAACTGTACTCCTGTTAGAAAAGTAAACTAAGTTTAAAGATATACATCACATCATTACAAATTAAACAATATCTTATTAAGTGTAATATTGCTTGACAAGTCATGTATTTCATTTTATACAGTGCTTCTGAAAACAAGAAAAAAATGGTATGTTCTTGAGTGTTAATTGCTTTTTTAATAAAGTATATAATTTACATTTATATTAATTTTTTGTTCAGATCTTAAAGTTTCATTGAATTTTGTCCATTTAATTATTTTTGTTTTAATAAATGCAGTAGTTCCTTAGATTTACGGCAATACAATTATCTAAGCTGTTTATCGATCCGTTCTTCCGCATTGATCGGGGAAGAACCTGCTTCTCGGGGCACGTAATATGGCTGTCTAATTCCAAAGAGGAAGTTGTGTGGCTTCCTAAATGGTTGTATATGTATATTTATGTCAAAAAGAGTGCTACTGAGCCTGGCCAATGTATACAAACAAAAGACAGGGGTGCCCAATGCTACATCCAATTGACAAAACATATAAAGTAATAAGTATAAAGTTTAAATACATCAATAATAATATATATATAATGTGGTGGGTGTTGGGAATGTGTGTGTTAATTTATTCCAACACCTATCCAACACCTATCCAACACCTATCCTACCCAGATGGTATCGATCGAGAATTGTGTTCGGTGACTTACGCAAACTTTGATCAGGCAGCAGCACTAGTTGAAAGGATGGGTAAAGGGGCATTAATGTCGAAAGCAGACATCAAATAGGCCTTCAGGCTTCTGCCAGTGCACCCAGAGTGTTTCCACTTGCTAGGCTGCATGCTTGAGGGGCAGTACTATGTCGATCTATGCTTGCCTATGCGATGTGCGCTTTCTTGTTTTAATTTCAAAACAATTAGCAGCTTCCTGGAATGCGTAACGCGGAAAAGGGTGCAGGCAGCGGAGGCCATGCACTACTTGGACGACGTCCTTTTTGTTGGCCCCGGATGTTCAAATTTATGTGCAAGTTGGCTGTTTGACTTCTCAGCCACGGCGCGAGTTTGGCGTTCCCTTGGCCAACGATAAGACGGTGCATCTGACAACCGTCCTTACTTTTGTGGGCATTGAGATTGACTCAGTGAAAAGCAAGGCATCCTAGAAAAACTGCTACGGGAATTCATGGCCCTTTAAAAGACCTCATTGCGCCATTTTCAGGTGCTGCTTGGCGACTTAGTCCTTGCAGCGAGAGCCATGCCCGCGGGAAGAGTGTTTGCTAGGCATTTCTCTGCTGCCAAGTTGGGGTAAAACATCCTAGCCATTTCATTCGGGTCACCGCTGAAATCCGCAAGGACCTAGAGGTTTGGCTGAAGTTTTTAAGGGATTATAACGGCAGAACTTGTGGCGAGGGCGCCAAGCCCATACCACCAAGCTACAAATGTTCACAGAGGCATCAGGTTCAGTCATTTCTGGGGCATACTTTAACAGGGCATTGTGCGCGGAACAATGGCCTCTCCACTGGAACCTAACATTCGTAGAGCTATTCCCCTTCCTTGTCGCGATGCATTTGTGGGGTAATTTGTTCGCAAATAAGGAAGTCCCCTTCTGGTCAGACAACATGGGGGTAGTTGAAACGGTGAACAATTTTGGTTCACGTTTCCCTCCGGTACTCGCCCTTCTGCGCACTTTTGTACTTTCATGCCTTTGCCTAAACCAGGGAAGCGCAAACTTTTGGAGCTGCGCCCCCCTGCCAACTCTCACTTGCTCTTGCGCCCCCCCCTTCGCCGCAGGTCACGTGACATCACGTGACATCACGTGACATCACGTGACATCACGTGACACTGGTTCCATGGAGACAGCAGTGTGATGTCACCTTGCACGACACAGCAGCAACCATTTGACGCCGCATTGCCATTGCGACGCGTCACAGCGTCTGAATCAAGTTAAGTTTTATTGCTGCAGAGGATTCATGCGATCCCCCAGCATTTAATTGAAATGCCTCGGGGAAGAGCGCTGGACCTCTGAAAGTGCCAGCGCACCCCTAAATAATCCAGCTTCCCCCCATTGGGGGGTGCACCCCCCACATTGTACACAGCTGGCCTAAACATTGTGTTCAAGGAACGGCATGTCCCGGGGCTTGCAAAGAACATTGCTGATTCTTTATCCCGGTTACAGATGGCGTAGTTTTGGAAGCTGGCACCGGAGGAAGAGCCATACGGCAGGCCATGATCAGTAGACTTGTGGGAACTTGCGACGATTCAGTGACAGAGCTAGTAAGATGCTCTCTTGCTCCAGGTACATGGGGGGCTTACAAAGCGGTTTGGTGCGATTACGGGAACTCGGACTGGAGGCGTCAGGAATAGGGACCTTACTGTCGTATGTTTTAAACTTAAGAGCAAAGGGTTTAACTGGAAGATCCATAGGGAAAAAGTAACGGGGTTTCCTTCTTCTTGAGGTTAAAAGGCAAAGAGGATTCAGCAAAGGCGTTTATATTTAAGAGGGTGTTAGTAGAGTTAATGAGGGGGTCGACATCGAAAGACAGCAGAAGGCCAGTAACGCCATCAATCCTAGAGGGTTTAATGCAGACGGCAGAGCGAGTGTGTTTTTCCACGTTTCCGGCAAGGCTTTTTTGGCTGACGTTTTCATTGGCCTTCTTCGCAGCATTGCGAACCGGGGAGCTAGTCTGCGCATCACGTAGAGGAGAGGGAGGTTTGCAGCTCAGGGATGTAGTTTTATGGGAGTGGCTGTTAGGCTGCACATTCAAAGGTCAAAAATGGACCAGCGAGGGAAGGGAGCATGGATTTCATTGTGAGGTCTGCCAGGGGCCATATTTTGCCCAGTCAACACGTTTAAGGAATACATGAAGTGCAGGCCAGGCGGGCAAGGTCCACTACCACTACACGCGGATAGGGTACCGTTGTTTAGGTTTCAGCACCTGCGGGTTTTCCACATGTGCCTTCAGCACCATGGTTTAGATGAGTCACAATACGGCACACATTCATTCTGGATCGGGCGGCAACAGAAGCATCACGCGCAGTACTGTCAGTAGCTGTAGTACAGAAGATAGGACGTTGGAAATCTAATAGATACTGGTCTTACATAAGGCCCACGTTAACAGGGGAATAGCTCTTGGTAGAATAAACCTCCACCAAGCCTTCGCAGATTCCACAGCTGCATGGATAATCGGGGACTCACTCATACACTGGGCAGGGAAGCGAGCACTCAATCGCCCATACGGGGGAAACCTCGGATTGCGCATGGAGCATGTGAAGGTGTTATGGTGGGGAGGAAGGGGGCTGCGGTGTGGGCAATTGCTCCCACGGCAAAATGGTGATGTACAGAGATAGAAAAGCACCACAGATCCATGTCCTTCACGACAGGGGCAACGACCTGGCCAAGCTGGTCTATGCGAGAATGAAAGACCTGACTTGCATCCTCGCCCTTTGGCCAGAAATTCAGATTGTCTGGTCAGACAATCTGCAGAGCAGTGTGGAGGAGCGCTCTTGCCCCGGGCAGAGTCTACAGAGCGTGCGTAAAGTTAAACAAAATGGTGGGAAAAATTTGTAACACAGTGCGAGGGGTGGTGGATCAGCCACTCTGATTTCAATTGTAAAATAGTCTGCCTTTTTAGGGTTGATGGCGTACATTTATCAGAGATTAGGATGGATATTTTCAACAACGAGTTGCAGGAGGGATTGGAGAAGGTCCTTGCGGGTTTGTGGCAGGGGCCTAGTTTAAGAAAGTTAAATAGACCCGTTGGTGGTGGCAGTTTGTGGGGAAGCGCTTGTCCTTGCCAGATGGGCCTCGGGGCTGATAAAGCCCGGGGTAGTCGTAAGTGTGCGGGGTCAACTGAGCATGACTCCCGAGAACACACACACTCGCAACAACGGCCGGCTCATGGGGGGCTCGGCTAGCCATGGGGACTGCAGGCCAAGGACTGGCTGACCCTTTTCACTAAACCCATTAAGTGTGCTCTCTGACAGGGACTAACCGTCACTCTATTATTATTTAATAAACAAAGCCGCGTCCTGTTATACCTTCAAACTGAGTCTGTCGTTACTTGTCTGTTATATGTGGGTATTGGTTAGCAAGGGGCGGGGGGGCGGCCCTCACAGCCTCCTTGGTCCTGTGCTTCCACTGCAGCCACCTGCAATTTGGATTCTGAGAAATTACATACAAATGAGCACACAGCCTTTTACTTCACGTCCATTTTAACATGGACCCCTACAAGCATATGCCTGCCGTATTATGCAGCCTTCAGCACAGCTTGGCTTAAAGAAGAGCTTATGAATACATGAATTTGTAATGAATCGTTAAATCCTCCACTCTTTTCAACTCTTTACTCCTCCTTAATGTTAACCTATTTGAGATGACTAACTAATTAATTAACTAACACGTTTACACTTTTATTGCATAATTAAACTGTTTAAAATGTACATGCTATTGGCATACAATGACTGCCCACTAAATTAAATATAAATAATGACATAAAATTAAATACAAAAGTTATACCTTTTCCATGAGTTACTTCTATCGTCCAAGTACAATTTAAGGAATTTGGATAGAACTCGGGATAACCAGGAGATAAAATGGTACCACTTGGACCTCTGACATCTCCACCACATAAAGCTAGACAAAAGTAAAAAAAAAAATAGGTTAATATTAGTATACATGCATTAAACTAATTATTAAGCTCTTTTACATGAATGTAGACCATTTTTTACAGTAAGTCATTACAGCTTTTGGTATAATTTAATAACTGATTTAACTGAGGCACCATTGTATCAGATTGTGCAGCAAAAATGTGACAAATGGAATTGAATATGTTTGTTTTGCAGTGACATTATTTACATATGTACCTACTTCAATTAACTTAGAACCTGAACTCTGCATTAGCAAACTGTTGCACTACTGGGGATATGTCAGGATTTAATAATGTATTGAGAGTAACAAGTCATTAGAGCTAAAATGTAGTAAAGAGGAGACCAGTATGAGATCCTAAATTAAAGGAGTACAATGTGGTCATTAACAAGGAATTAATGTGAAATCAATGATCTTGAACAGTGACACGATTCTTGCTCCACCTGAATGCAAAGATATGAGATCTAGGATAAGGAATAATCAGAGCATGTATTATTGTTTCAGCTTTTAAAGATAGAAAGCAATGTTGCTGTTGAATAGTTATTATGGAGTAATAAAACATTGTTTTATACAATTAGCCACGCCCAGTAGCACTCCTTTTGAAACTTATATACAAATATATAAGCTAAGAGCTTGCTGAGTATCTGTGTGTTTATAGAGAAATCAGCCAACAAAAACTTACAGTACATGAGAATAAGAGAGGTAACTGTAGGAGTCTGAGTTTAGTACTAATTCTGAGGACCAGATCCATAAAACTCTATTAAGCGACTTAATATGATGTTAATCAAACTTGACGCCATAATAAGCCTTATTGCATACATTAAAAGGCCAGTAACATAACAATCAATAATATTTTCTCCCGTAATGAGCATGGCGTTAACTATAACTGACGTTAGTGATAATGAGATGCAAAAGAGGTGATAAACCCCACATCGCATATCCATTGAAGTCTGTTAAGACTAAGATAGTTAAATGATACATAACTTGATGTTACTCCCCTCCACACGCTGAAGAGGGGAGGAAAAGGAGCACGAAGAGTTGGAGAATCAAGAGGATGAGAAAGAGGATGAGAAAATGGAGGAGGATGAAGAAGAGAAAGAAGAGGAGGCCGTAGTAGAAGTTATCCCAGGTATTTCTTGTGTGTTCCCAGTTAGCGCATGTTGTAGGGAGGACTTTTTGTGGTGGTGACCAAAGTGAATGGGTACTTTACTAAAATAATAGAGACCCTCCTCTTAAATTCTCCTCCTCTTAAACCATCACCACCAACACCACCTTTTTAGGTTCTAGATGGGAGAAAGACATACATAACACCACAATAATGGAAGCTAACGCAACATTGTGCTACAATAACATGACATCAAGCCTACGCTAATTAGATATACAATGGCTATTATTTTTGCATATAAGTAGCTTTGTAGACAGACATTAACCTCAGGGAAAATAACATCTGTTACTGTTTTAGATAAAGTTACATTATTTGTCTTCATTTAGCAGAGTTAACAATAGCCCTCATCAATATGCTGTGAAGCTCTTTTTCTCTGCTGGAGATGAGGTTCAACTACATTCAAATCAATGAGACTAAACTTTTATCCACAGCTGGGAAGCAGTTTTACAGCATATTTAATAGGAGAGTAAATCCAGTGACCAAGCAAGAAAGAAATCATGATTCTGAATGTAATTTTGGTGGCAACATAGTTATAGGACAGATTATTGACAAAAAGAGAAAAACAAACAGTAAGATTTTATGAATTACAAACATTTAACCTGTAATTGCTTTAAATACCAAGGTCCCCTACTGCTACTGAAACACCATTGTGTAAAGTATCTTAGAAAACAAAGCATAGGACTGTAGGAGTGGTGGAGGGGCTTTTAGAAATGATGTAAGTTTAAAAAAATAGGTGGCATTTTAAGATCCAGCCTAGTTATTAGACAAATCATACAAATACTTATTTCATGCAACTACCTACTGAATGAATTCTGAACACTGCAAATTACAGATCAATTAACTAAGACACATATTGTTATCCACCATTTACATTAGTAAATACTGTATGTTGTTTTCTATTATTCACTGAAAAATATTTTTTGACAGAAACTATGTGGGCGGTGTATCAAGGCAAAAATTGTGCCATTATAGAATAAAATAATCTGTACCAGCTTTAGGAAGATGATTTGTATTGTATTGTATGTCTTTATTTATATAGCGCCATTAATGTACATAGCGCTTCACAGTAGTAATATACGTGGTAATCAAATAAATAACAGATAATATAAACAGGTCATGGGAATAAGTGCTTCAGACATAAAAGTAACATTAAGGAAAGGAGTCCCTGCTCCAAGGAGCTTACAGTCTAATTGGTAGGTAAGGAGAACGCAGAGAGACAGTAGGAGGGAATTCAGGTAAGTGCGTCTGCAGGGGGCCAAGCTTTATGTATCATGTGTCCAGTATAATCCACAGTGCTATTCATATGCTTCTTTAAGCAATTGTGTCTTAAGGTGGGTCTTAAAGGTGGATAGAGAGGGTACTAGATTTCAATGGGATTGTTTCTTTGATACTGTACATATGATACAAATGTTGTGCCTTGGCATTGTCTTGATACACACTGCATGGCACGTTCTATTATACTTTATAATAATAATTTATAGTAATTGTTTTTTCTTGTATAGCACTGGCAGTATACACAGTGCTGTACATAGAGTTTTTATAGAGACATGTCCATGCCCTGTAATGCTTACAATCTATTTGTATAAAACACAAAACACCCAGCAAGCTCTTTTTGGGAACACCTGGGCCCCCACAAATTATATATATGTGTCAAAAAGGAGTGCTATTAAGCGTGGCATATGTAAACAACAGATGACAGAGAAGCCCAATGCTACATCCAACATGACAAAAATATACAGTAAAATACTTATATATTCTCTTGATAAAGGGTCATTTAGTTTAACCCTTTGGCCAAAGCATTGTAAGCTTGCGAGCCACGACAAGGCAGACCCTATTCGCAAGTCCTAACACTACCAGATAAAATACTCTATTAGAGGTATATTAGTATTTTATCTGGTAGTGTTAGGACTTGCGAACAGGGTCTGCCTTGTCGTGGCTCGCAAGCTTACAATGCTTTGGCCAAAGGGTTAAACTAAATGACCCTTTTTCAAGATAATCTATTTTCTTCTGCCTGAGCCATATGGGGATAAAGTGACTGGCCCACGGTAAAAAGGAGCCGACATTGGAATTTGAACTAGGCTCCCCTGCTCCAGACACAGTGCCCTTGTTTTCAGTCAGTGCCTTTGCTCACTGAGTCGCTCCTTCGTGCTTTTTAAATCAAATATCTAATTTTTTAAATGTAAGATTATAATAGTTTTGAATGTACCCTACCAGAACCAGCAAGAACTCTTGTTGATATATACTGTATGCATATCTTACTTGGATCATGAGGATTTTCTTAAACTTAAAATGAAATACATATCTGTAGGAATTACTGCAGTGATTAACTAGGCAATGAATAAGAGACCATTCTGTTCTTGCCTGCCACCTGCTTTGATTCTGGAACCAGACTCGACCATTTTTGCCTGCCTTGACCCGGAACCGGACATCATTACCCATGCATTTCTCGAACTCTGATCCCAGGCTAAGGTTGGCATATCACTCCCTACCTCTGCCCTATGGGTTTGTATCTTAACTTGCAGACAGCAACATAACACGTTTTCTTCCACGTAACAATAGGCAAGTGTATTCAGCAGAGATGTATCTGTCCACATCAGTCTTTTGTCCCACCTGCCCCCCGTGTGTTCTTTATATGTTTTTTTTTCTCCTTTATGCTTAGTTTATCATAATAAAAATATATATAACAAATGCATAAAATATACACAGTCTCACTCTCCTCTGGGATGCCTAGCCACGCAATATCCGACTAGCACCCATTCTATCCACATTTAAGACCCATCTTAAAACCGACCTCCTTAACGAAGCATATGGGTGGCTCCATGGCTGATACGATACACTTCATTAGATTGTAAGGTCTTTGGGGCAGTTACTCCTTTTCTAATGTTACTTTTATGTCTGAAGCGCTTATTCGCATTATGTGTTATTTGCATTATTTGTGATCTATATTATTATGTTACGTGTATTACCGCTGTAAATCGCTATTTACATTAATGGCGCTATATAAATAAAGATGTGCATACATACATTTGAACTAATTATAAAGAGTCACATTTCTCAGATGCAGGTTACATGTTCACTAATCTTGTCTCTTCTTCCATGGCTTCTCACCAAAAAACAATGCATTCCCTAGCTTTTTCCACAACCTTGTCTCTGTTCTTTCTTCAACCTACAGCCACTACACTTTTAATTTATATTAACAATTTCCTGACTCCCATTCATGATTTATCATGATAAAAGAGAAAAGCTTGCAGAGGATTTTCAGGAAGAGATCATACTTTTTTTTATATTAGGCTTAATTTAAGTTTTCAGCCGATTGCATTTCAGACAATATTGAATCAGTGCCTAAATATTTAACTCAATGCTGGCCTTATTATCCCTTTCTTTTTTTCTTGTCCACTCATTTAGGCAAATAATATAATAGTATCCATGTATGTTGGTTCAACATATTGAACATTTATTACAGTAGAACTTCTCACCATCACAATTTGGTAGTGGATGGCTCCACCAGTGATTTTTTTCACATAAGAGGGGCTCTTCATGGCTGAGAGTGTAGCCTGGCTGGCACCCAAAGGAAACAGTAGAGCCAATAGAAAAATCATAACCATAGCGAAGTCCGTGTACAGGTATACCTGGATCCAGACACGAATGTGTGTCCACTGTCACACCTTTAATGCAAAACAAAACAATTGTTAAATATCTAATACTGTAATTTATACTTGAAACTGTATCTTACAGTATACTAGAAATAATGGATAACACAATACAACAGTAATTATGATTTGAATTGAAGAGTTTTAGCCAAATCTCATCCAGAAAAGATATCTGGTTGGTCCTATCTGTTTGTAGCCCTACTTTTATGTATTACTTTACATTTTGTGTAAAAGCATTGGCTAATACCACAAATGAAAATAATGTCTAAATAATTACAGTTTAAGCTTATTATGACATATGATGTAAACTGTATAAACAATATCACTAATATAATTTTCCTTGTGGTTACGTTCTGAATTCTACTAAGTGAATGTCCAAGGAAGTAGCCCATTGTACTATAATTTCAGATGTCTCCCAAATACTCTTCATTCCATTGTGCTACATTTATTATTACAAGGCATAGGAGAATGCAATGGAATGTCAAATCCTGTGTTTCTTTGCTTAGTATCATCATGTATACCAGGTATGAGGTGGCATACAACTAATTTGCTTGTTATCTGCATCGAATATAAAAATATAACAAGCATTTTACATTTAACAAGGCCACAAACAGAATGTCATGCATGAAACCCATTGTCCTAGAGTCATAAAACAAATTAATCGCACAAGGGGAAAACAAAATACCAGGTGGCATTTGCGCAATTTTATAACCTACGTCTTCAAGATTGCGGAACAATTTACAGGGGTTCAATATTTTTAGACTAGTTGTGATACAGTAATTACTGAAACCAACAATAATGGGTTAATTACTGCATCGTGATCCAATGGGGAAGAGTAATTTAATATTTGTACCATAGGGTTCTGTAATATAAATGATTACATAAACCTATAGTTGAAATTACATTAACCCATTTGATGCCAATGGCTACCAAGGAACACCCCAGGCACCAACGGGGGTAATATTACTAAAACTACACTACCTACACCCCTTGGCTACCTAAATGGTACTTTAGACATTGATATGCAATGCTTTACCAAACACTAAGACTTAAAAAAGATGTTAATCCCGGTCATCCCCCACCCCCGGTGGGCCTAACCACCATTTCTAGGTAACTAAGCCAAACACACTTAACTACATATTAATCCCTTAGTAGCCCAAGTGATTGGCTAGCTCTGGGTTTCCATGACCAACTGACCACTAAGGGCAATAAAGGGATTAATAAAATAATAAAACTACAGTATACTATTTACCCCCCTTGGCTACCTAAGTGACTAGTAAGGTATTGCTAAGGCAACAAATTGGTGATAAAATAATTTCAGTCAATGCAAATGAATTTAAGAAAAATTACTTACTCTCATAACGAATCTTAAAACCATTATTGGACCGACTGTTGTCTGTAGTGAAGAGAAGGTAAATGTAATTCACACTACTGAAGAGGAACTGCGGAACCTGTGTGCCATTATAAGATCCCAAAAGTGGTGACAGCAGATTTGGTCCATCGTGTACTTCTAAAACATCATAATTAAGTTCAGTTTGAAATCTGTATAAAAAATAAATGAATATGATAGTTATGTGAAACAATCTATTGTACAATAGCTAAAGCTGGTGTACATTTGTATTGTATTGTATGTCTTTATTTATATAGCGCCATTAATGTACATAGCGCTTCACATTTAATGTAAGTTTTAATAAAATCCAGTACCAGAAAAAACTTTGTTTTAACCACTTTGAAATTTGAATAAGTTAATTATACAACTATCTAATTTAGTAACTTTTGCAGTTTGATTGAAAACATTCATGGCAATAGTAATGTATTTGTGTTGATAAAATTATATGATCACTGGAAATAGGTTGTGTGTATTATGGGTTTTTTACTTAAAAAGAAATAACTTAGAACTATTGCTTTGCAACAGAAACACCTTTCTATGACAACTTGATCATTTTCTCCATATACTATATAAGTATCTCAATAGCCAGCATATTAGCAGCCACCTGTGTCATATTGTTAAGTAGCATTTCATTAAAATGGTGGCAAAGTAATTTTAAAGAAATAAGAATAAACATGTATTAGCACACAAAACACATATCCAAAATAAATGAACCCAGACCTTTCAAATGTAATTTTTATGGATTGTCCTGGTTCAGCTTCTATCACCCATTCACAATTTAATGAGTCTTTATAGTATCCAGGCCACCCAGGAGAGAGGATTACTCCACTTAGAGATGAAAAGTGCCCACCACAAGGAGCTAAAGGATTGGGGGGAAAAAAAGGTTATGAAAACTTCAATTTTATTTTCTTTAATTATTATATACATCAAGATGTATAAAGGAACACTGCATCTCACTAGTATGAAAAAAATATGTTCTTTCTATTTGTATTAGTTTCAGGTAAGGTTATTTTTGGGGAATCAACTTGATATACTCATTTACCCACTTTTGGGTAGGATTTAAATACTGAGAAAAACAAAAATCTGCTTGTTTAAAACAAAAAGGTAAATAACCAATATAAACATTATGGGATAAATTCTATATACTCAGAATCGGCTATTTTGGGAAATTTTGGACAAAAATCCCCACTGACTTACAGTAAACAGGGGCTTTCATCTGAAATGGCCCAAACCGCAGATTCGGAGTCTGTAGAATTTGTACAATAAAGGGGTTTTGTCACTTTTTTTTACCCCCCATAACATTTTTAATATCTGTTTATACCCACAGACCAGCTTCCCGTTACATAGACAGTAAACAATGTTTGAGATCCAAAAAGTTGAAACAGCCGCCTGTGAGTAGATTAACTGGCTATGCACCCAGGCTGTGCTAAAAAGCTGTCTAATGCAGCAGACATAAGCTTATAGGGCTCCATGTTCAAATGGATAAGAAGTAAAGAGTGACACATTGTGCTCATTTGCATATGAATTTCCCAGAATCCTTGGGTACAGTGCAACACTGTTTTCTAAGCCATAATGGGGAAAAGCAGGGGTGCAGACCTGTGAGACATGCAAAAACATCATAAGTGGTATTTGTATTTACTGCACTATTTTTTGTCACTTTTTTTTACCCACCATAACTTCTTTAATGTCTGGTTATAAAATGTACAGAAACCCCTTTTTACTCAGAATCAGATGTGTTGTCCCTACAGCACTTGAAGTTCTGAAATGTCCAATTCTGCAATAACAATACTTAAAGTGGCACAACCATATCATATTATTGATTCAAACACTGCAAGTACATGAGATTGAGAAATTATATATTTGCATTGAAGGCTACAACGTCCAAATGAGGAACAGGCAATCTTTTACCTTTTACCAGGGCAATATCATTCCTCCAGATCTAAAGTATCATACTTTAAAAGTGTAAGGATGGAGTAGGCTGGGAAGGGTCCTTACTGTTCAAAACTGAACAAATTATGCTGTCACATTACTTAGAAATCCTTCTAAAAATTCATTATTCAACAATTTTTAAATCACATTTTTTTTTTGATACCTGATCGCTGCCCCGTTTTCGAACTTGACTATACACATCGAGTGGCTGTCCATAAATCTGATTACTCAATTACCCTATTCAGAGTCTTTGTTGTAATTGAAAACAAAAAAAAATGTTCTGATTTGCAAAAATGGTTTAAGAACACTTAAATCTTTCTGAGTTTCAAAAAAAATAATATATATATATATATATATATATATATATATATATATATATATATATACAGTATGTATATATATTGCTAATGGCATTTTAATCGAATAATTGTATTACTTCTATTAGTTTGTTCTGGTTTGACGTGCGATTTAAGTTGTAAATTAGCTAAATTGTGGAATGCTTCGCATTTAAATTAGGGTAATGAACAAAAAGATGAAGAATGGGGAAACTTAGTTAAGCCAGTTTGGCGTCTAGAATAGCTATCTCAATGATTGAAACTGCTTTCAATCTTAAACTCACAAAAGGCAGTGACAAAAAATGCTATCCCGCTCAGGGCCAACGAGATGGGGGGGGGAAGCCGGTACAAATTACCGGGGCCCGGCGGTCCAGAAGGGCGCCCGACTATGTTGTATATGTTTTTCTCTTTCTCTCTAGTATCCTTATTAGTTACTGCTTGCTTCCGCTCTCCTTCTCATTCTGAACTGCAGCAATATCACCATCGTGATGTCACACGGCATCTCGTTGCCATGGCAATGCGATATCACAGCATCAAATGATATATGCAATGTAGCGTTACTATGGTAACGTGATGTCACGTTGGTGACGTCCGCGGCGTCATTTGATGTCTAGGTTCAGAAGGAGCAGGACGCAGCCGCCATAGCTAACTTCAGAAGAGAAAAGAGCTGCCTCAACCCGCTCTCGGCAGGCCTGATCCCACTCTTTGAAGATGTCACATATGAAGCCAGTTTCACTTGTTGGAAGTCACCTTTATTCATGGATAAACCACCCGATGAAATTAAAGTCCAGCTAACCGAGTGCTCTCTCTTGTGGGTAAGATACCTCAATCATTGAAGTCCCTGGTGTTATTTAAAATACTTTCTCACCTGCTGGAGGCTTTGTAAATAGTAAAATGTCTTTCGCTTCTAAAAATGTTTCGAATTTATTAAAGAACATTTTTCTCATACTGTAGGAGCGCTCTTCCTTTTTTTGCACTGATTCTGTGACTAGCTAGTTGTGAGCCGGATTGTGGTTGTGAGGTTTTTTGCGCTCCTTCTATTAAGTTATGCTTTGTCCATAGTGCCGAAACACTAGGACGCCAATGCATATGCGTATAGTGAGCGCACGCTAGCCCGTGCACATGCGCTACAGGGAGAGTGGCACTTCGCAATACAAATAAGTTTGTATTTCAAGCGCAACGCCGGGTCACGGAGGAGCGTGGAAGCTAGCGCGTTCTACTATGGACAGGGCAATATTTGCCAGTGCTCATGTTATTGTAGTATACTGTAGCTTCCCTAATCAGCACTTACTATTCAATAAAGAGGTAACGGGCACCATACAGATTACTTAGCTCCAATTCTTACAAAGGGTTGAGAAAACTTTGGTGGACAATATTGCACACACAATCGTTTTCTTTCTGCATCACTGTATACTGTAGTTAACTTGTCTTTACATTTTTGTTATTTTTAGTGATACAGTTTAAACCGTCTTTTTCATTCTCAAATATGTGTTCATCTTAATGACAAGCAAGGGTGGATGGACAAAGCTATGGGGAAAGAGGAAGTGCTGCTGGCAAAAATAAATACTACTACCACCAAGTTAACAACATTGCTTATTTTTAAAGTATTATAGCATTATTATTTTTTACAGTAGCTAATTTCTACTAACTTGTTTACAAATTCCAAAAGTATGCTTCTATGTAATATTTCAGAAATACTGTATGATGCTTCATATTTACTCAATTCTAAATGTACAGTACTGTATTTCTCAAATCAACATAATTAATTTTAGATCGTATTACTTGGTTTTGCTGAAGTGATAAAATATGATAATATAAATTTTCAGTATACTGGAAACATGACTGCATTAGAAATGACATTTAGTTTTCCATTCCAATGATCAAGGCAAGCAATCATTTTCTTCTACAAAACTTTATATGGAATAGTAATATTGTAGTTGGATAAAAGGGACATCAGTATTTTCAGTTCCTTAGAATATATATATCAGTAAAGTCTAGTTCCGATAAAAATGATTTAACTCTGTGAAAACATGTTCTGTCATTGTGCAACTTTTATGGGAAATATAACATATTTTCTGAAATCCAGAGTAGAGAGGGTGCTCAATCACTAAGGTTATGGGCTCTTCTTTCATACATGAAATACAGTACAGTACAAGCACATTGCAACAAAGTGCCCAAAGTCCTGAATTTTCAACTGTCATATACAGTATATATTATCTTTGTCATTGTCTTATATTATATTTATTTGATAAAATAATGTGCTATAATTTGATATTTTACACCTTTATTGCTCAATATGAACATATTTTAAAGCAACCTGAAGCAGTTAAGCAGTTACCTCCCAAATATCTCTAAAAACACATATTTATATCACATTATGGAAAGTTGAAAACTTTAGTTGAGATCAGCATAAGAAGGAATACCAGAAATATTTCATTATTATTTGCAGTTTAAGAATTTAGTACATTTAGTCTTTTAATCTTAATCATTTTCAACTATATTTAATCGAGAGGGTAATTTAGCTTTTTTGCATACAAAATTAATAATTTCAGAAATCATTCATTTTGTTTATTTATGTATTTATAACAGTTTTTTTAATCAGCATTTCTTGAAAAGTCATTGAAGATGTGAGAATGAGAAGCCGTGGGTGAGCAGCTATGATTACAATAAAGGAATAAACAATAAAGGAAATAGATTAAACCAAAAAAAATTGTAAACTAAGCACAAAAGCAAATATTCTTTTATTTTGTTAAGGGACTGGAATATATTAAACCCACATGCATCGGTTAATTTTCATAATCAACTGGCAAACTGACATTGTCAGCTAACACATTGCAAGCTCTTATATTTGTATTTGATATGGACCTTATAGATTGGAGGGTTTGCGTTCTCCATTCAATTCCTCCTTTGTTGACCAACAGAATCAATAGAGTAACAAAGATCCAGAATAAAAAGGTCAAAATCGTCATTGAATTCTGCATTAACATTGGAAACTTATGGGGTGCTAGTTTGTGTCATTGCCTCATTATTGCTTATATTATACAAAATAGATTTTCTGAATTTTCATGACAGCACATATAAATATTGTTTACATATATTTTACACATCATTGAATAATTTTTTTGGCTGGTTATTTGAACAACTAAACTCGACATAAGGTAGTTAGTGTACATTTCCATAGTTCTAAAGGAATAACCTTTTCTTATTGAAACATACAGTACACAATAGGTCACTTAAACCTTGCTCTAAAGAATGTATGGTAGTCCCAGGTCCACAAAGCTCCATTAACCCAGGGCTCATAATGTGATGTTATCTAAAACAGGAACAGAATTTATTTAACCTAAATTAACATGGTATCCTCTAAGCTGTTTAGATGCTAAAACAATGGGCATCATTGAGCTTATTAGCATAGGTTTAACTTCATGTTATTGCTGAAATAGGTCTTTAGATGGCGTTGAAAAAGAGAGGATAGGCAAATAACACTAGAAATAAGGCTAGATTACATAAATTACACCTAGTTGTGTTTTAACACCCATTCCTGTGAAAGCCGTGTTTTATTATACTGTATGTGAGAAACTGCAAGATTAGGTATGACCTAAATAAGATAAAGTTAAGACCCTTCGTTAACCTTATCAGACTTTAGTGGATATGCACTGTTATAGTAACAACTCATTTGCATATAATTTGCTTGTCATTATCACTAACGTCTGTTAGGCTGAGTTCCCGCTGGCGCTGAGCACGCTATGCGCTTGGCGCTCTTACCTTCTTCAATGTGGATCAGCACATCCCATCTCCCGCTGTGATCGCGCGCTCATGCGCATGCACACACACTCTCCCAAGCGTTGTGCTTGGGGAGACCAGGGAGAGATACTTTCGTGCTGAGAGCAGGGTCACATGACCCTTCTCTGACAAATGGGAAGTGAGAGGCCGTGTTTTACTGTCCTGCTGTCACACACACAACACAAACACTTAATTCAGGAGAGAGAAGTGGAAAGGAGAGGGGGGCAAACGGACAGAGAGGTGCAAACGGACAGAGGGAGCAAACTGAGTGCTGCTGTGTGGTGGGGGGGCAAACGGAGTGCTGCTGTGTGGTGGGGGGGGGCAAACAGTGTGCTGCTGTGTGGTGGGGGGCAAACGGAGTGCTGCTGTGTGGTTGTGGGGGGAGCAAACAGAGTGCTGCTGGGTGGTGGGGGGGGCAAACGGAGTGCTGCTGTGTGGTGGTGGGGGGGCAAACGGAGTGGTGTGGTGGGGGGAGAAGGGAGAGAGAAAGAGATAGGGGGAGAAGGGAGAGAGAGAGGGGGGAGAAGGGAGAGAGAGAGGGGGGAGAAGGGAGAGAGAGAGGGGTGGTGGAAGGGAGAGAGAGAGAAGGGAGAGAGGGAGGGGGAGAAGAGAGAGAGAGGGATAGGGAAAGGGAGAGGGAGAGGGAGGGAGAGAGAGGGAGGGAGAGAGATGGAGGGAGAGAGAGAGGGAGAGAGAGAGAAGGAAGAGAGAGAAGGGGGAGAAGGGAGAGAGAGAGAGAGAGAGAGAGGGGGGGGGAGAAGGGAGAGGGAGAGAGGGGGGAGAAGGGAGAGAGAGAGGGGGGAGAAGGGAGAGAGAGAGGGGGGGAGAATGGAGAGAGAGAGAGAGAGAGCGAGAGAGGTAGGGGGGAGAAGGGAGAGATAGAAGTGGGAGAAGGGAGAGAGCGAGCTATAGAGAGAGATATATAGAGAGAGATATAGAGAGAGAGATATAGAGAGAGAGATATAGACAGAAACACAGACAGCCCCTATACAGCCAATGACACACACCCTCCTGTAATAGCCACGCCCTCCGTTCCTGCTCTAAAAATGTTGCAGGACAGCGATCGCTCATGCTTGCAGAGCTGGTGACATCACCGCTCTCCAAGCATGAGCGAGTTCAGCGGCAGCGGGGCCGCAGCCTTATAGTTAAAGTTATGCTCTTTAGAGGACAAATCAGGGCTTAACGCTACGTCTTTGTCCTTTGAAAATACACAATTAGTCTTATTGTGATGTTAAGCTACTGTAGGTTAACATCTGTCACGACTCGCGGTCCCTCGCGCGCCCCCAGGCGGACTCCGCGCACCCGTACTTACCTCCGCTCCTGCCCGACGCCTGCTGGCAACCTTCCACGCTGTCCTCCTCCATCACGCGTCTCTCCCTGCACGCGCAGTGCGGCCCCTCGAGAGCACCAGTCCCCACTGACGCGCTGCGCAGGTGCAGACCCCGCACCGCGGGATTGGAGGGTAGACGCGAGACGCATCACCGGCGTGTGATGTGCACGCGCGACACACGCGCAATGCACGCGCAACGCCCCCGAGCGATGAGTCAAGAGGAACTCATTAGTTCCAGTGCTGCCAGCTGTCTCTTCCCTTCCGGCCTATCCTGGCTCCTCACGAGGGTTACGCCCCCGCTCCACCCCCTGGGGTGATTGGTCCTTGCCTGCTACTTATGCTCAGCTGTGCCACTAGCACTTCGGCTGAGCATAGACTCTGTTACCTGGTGTTTGCCTCTGCCTCCCTTGTCTTCTTACCTTGTCCTATTTCTGCTTACCCGTGTACCGACTCTGCCTGCCTTTGGACCACTCGCTCTCTGGAACCCCGACCTTGGCTTGACTTCGACCATCCGTTTCTCTCCTGCCCTGACCCTTTGCTCTGGACTCCGACCATCCGCTCTTCTCCAGTTCTGACCTTGGCATTAGTACCTCGCTCGCTCTGGACCTCTCCCGCATCGGACTCGGCAAGTATACGATTACTCTCACTTCTCCTGCCCTAGACTCGGCCAGCAAGACTACTCTACACTCCGGACGGGGTCCCCGTGTCTGTGGCTGGTGGCTACTATCCCATCTCAGCACAGGGGTCTCGTCTAGTTTGTGGTGAGCACAGCGTAACCACGTCACAATAAGTGACTGCAGATCTGGGTCTTATAGACTAATGATTGTGATGATTGGTACCCAGAGATAAGGATTTCATTACTCCCACTGATAACAGAAAGTATCTCGTTATTATTCAGAATATCACAGTTTCCATATTATTCAATGGCAAAAGAAGAATATAACAGAATACCCCACCATAACGTGCCAAGAGGAGTAACAACCTTTGCTACTGTGTCAATAAGTAAGTATAGATATAGGATAAAGTATCTGTTGTCAAAATTTAGCATACTGTAGGTTGAACTTGATGGACCTATGTCTTTTTTCAACCTCATCATCTACTATGTAACTATGTATCTGTACAATAACTAGCAAAAAGATCCAATAAGATGATAAAGAGAATTACATGTTGGTCTTCAGTGTATTGTAATAAACAGGATTTGTTCTGTTATAATGGTGTCAACAGTAATGTGAGATATTACTTATTGAATAATTTAATATCAAAAATGAAAATATTCCATAATATTGAAACCTAGGGAAGCTCACATACTGTACCTTCACATTTAGGAATCAGTCCACTCCACATGACTTTTCCATCCATTAAGATACAGGTGATTGTTTCAGTGCCTTGGGTTTTGATAAATCCATCTTCACAAACAACAGAAACTGAACTTCCCAACTGAAAGTTGTCACCAAAGCGTCGAGCATTTATTGGTATTCCAGGGTCAGGACACTCATTATGTCCAAATGCTAAAAAAAAGCAAAAACAAATGATAATACAATAGCAGTAATTCTTATATTGTACAAAGATAAACCAGATAAAACTGTAAAAAATGATTATTTTCAATAGGATTCAAACTACTAGTCAACTCTATATGGCAAAGGGTGTTTCATCACAGGCAAATTGATTCAATTTCTGAAGAAACGTCTGGATGTTACAGAAAAGGTTGCATTTTTTCAAGTATAACTTACAAAGGAAAAGTACCTTACCAAGCATGTTTTATTCTTTCTGATCTACATTTAAATCCAAGAAAATTACACCGGGGTACTTGAGAGAGAAAGGTTCCCTATGCGGTGCACCACGGTATGTGTAAATTAGTTCAATTAAAATAATCTTAAATTCAAAAATATTATCAAATAAATGGCATCCAAATACACAAACGTGACAAACAGTGGTGTAAGATCAAAATAAAAAGTCCAGAGAAATGTATTGGAACATATAGACCTGTCTGAACACATACATACAACTGCAATGTTGATAAAATCAGGAAAAGTTATAGCACGTGACTGCTGAATAAACTTCAAATACTACGTAATGGTGTTATCATGTCCTCCCAAAATAGTGTATACAGGGATGAGACTAACTCAGAACCACAAAGTAGCTCAATAAAGGTAAGTAATACCATGTTTAATGTACATCAACAAATCAATACATAATAGTACCATAAGGACCTCTTAATAGGAACAAATCCTCCCTAAGTCTGCTGGTCAGAAAGCGTATCACATAGCAGATGCTAATGCCAATTATCGACTATGGAGACATAGTATACGGCTCGGCACCCCAAACCCACCTTAGCAAAGTTAATACCCTCAACAATTCAATACGCTGTTTTGTTCTCCAATGCAACAACAACACACATCACTGTGAAATGCCCAAAGAACTAGATTGGGCATCACTTGAGTCTTGCCTTCAAATACTTTCTGGGCAAGCTACCTGTCTATCGGAACAAGCTCCTCACCCCTAACACACGCAGCACTTATCATCTGAGATCTGACTCCAAAAGACAGTTCATGGTCCCAAGGTTCAGCAAAGTATCCGGCCGCTCCTCCTTCTCTTACTGTGCACCCAAAAACTGGAACAATCTACCAGAGACTCTCACAGCCACCACCAGTCTAAGTTCTTTCAAAACTAAAGCTGTCTCACATTTTAATCTGGTCTGTTACTGTTACATACGCCTATAATATATATTATCTCTAACTGTGCATGCTATGTCTTGAAAATAATGTATTACCTGTTCACTTATGTAACTGTATTTGTAACCATGCATTATTTGTATTATTTGTATTATTATACACCCTTTCCTCTGTTGCTCGACTGCTAAAACTCTGACTCAGGCCCTGATTCTCTCCCGTCTTGTTTACTGTAACCTGCTGCTGTCCAACTTCCTGCCTCTCACCTGTCTCCCCTACAATCTATCCTAAACGCTGCTGCCAGAATCACTCTACTCTTTCCTAGATGCAACTATATATATATATAACCAGTGGTTGACAAATCACCAAAAAATCTACTCGCCACACAAAAAATCTACTCGCCACCTAGTACCAAACGTGTGCTGCTTGGGCCAATATTTACTCGCCCGGGGGTTAAATCCACTTGCCCGGGGCAAGCAAATGTGTAGGTTTGTCGAACACTGTATATAACACATCACTGCGAAATGCTAAAAGAACTAGATTGGTCAACACTAGAGTCTAGTTCACCTTTCCTGTCTTGCCTTTAAATTCTTCATGGGCAAGCTACCCAACTACCTGAACAAGCTCCTCACCCCTACCACTTGCAGCACTTATCACCTGAGATCAGACTCCAAAAGACTGTTCATGGTCCCAAGGCTCAACAAAGTATCCGGACGTTCCTCCTTCTCCTACCGTGCACCCCAAAACTGGAACAACCTACCAGAGACTCTCACATCCACCACCAGTTTAAGTTCTTTCAAATCTAAGGCTGTCTCACATTTTAACCTGGTCTGTAACTGTTTCATACGCTCATAATATATATTTTCTATAACTGTGCACGCAATGTCTTGTATATAATGTATACCCTGTTCATTTATGTAACTGTACTTGTAACCATGTATTATTTGTTTTACTCTGTGCCCAGGACATACTTGAAAACGAGGGGTAACTCTCAATGTATTACTTCCTGGTAAAATATTTTATAAATAAATAAATAAATAATAAATAGATCTGTCTCACCATCTCCCCTCATGAAATCCCCTCCTGGCTTCCAATCAAATCCCGCATCTCACACTCCATTCTTCTCTTCACTTTTAAAGCTGTATACTCTTCTGCCCCTCCTTCCATCTCAGCCTTAATTTCTCGTTATGCACCTCCAGACTCTTGTATTCTTCTCAAGGATGTCTTCTTTCTACCCCCTTTGTATCTAAAGCCTTAAACCTTTTTCACTGACTGCCCCACACCTCTGGAATGCCCTTCCCCTCAGTACCCGACTAGCACCCTCTCTATCCACCTTTAAGACCCACCTTAAGACACACTTGCTTAAAGAAGCGTATGAATAGCACTGTGGATAATATGGGACAAATGTTACATAAAGCTTGGCCCCCTGCAGACGCACTTACCAGAATTCCCTCCTACTGTCTCTGTGCGTTTTCCCTACCTACCAATTAGACTGTAAGCTCCTCAGAGCAGGGACTCATCTTCCTTAATGTTACTTTTATGCCTGTAGCACTTATTCCCATGACCTGTTATTTATATTATCTGTTATAAATATGTTATTTATTTGATTACCACATGTATTACTACTATGAAGCGCTATGTACATTAATGGCGCTATATAAATAAAGACATACAATACAAAACAATTTGTCATCTTAGCTCTATGCCCAAGACATACTTGAAAATGAGAGGTAACTCTCAATGTATTACTTCCTGGTAAAACATTTTATAAATAATTTACTAAAAATGGGCTTGTATGTATCAATGACACATTGCAGGTTTTTATTTTTGCTCCAGGTTACATAAGTCCCTGGAAATAAAATGAAAAATGTTCATGTGCCGGCAATCAGGAATTCCCCCCGCTCACCGAACTGTTGGTGAATCGTAATACAGAAGTTCATACAAAAATAATTGCTGCACTCTGTATTATATATGTATAAATGTAGCTATATTTAGTGACAAACAGGGAAATACAAAACCTACCCAAATAGGCTTGATGATGCACATTTAATATAGAGTGCAGCAATACTTTTTTTTTATATGTACTACTGGAAACTTTTAAGTATTTTTTCATACATTTGGCACAGATTGTTAGCCAGAACGGTTACTGTTGCTTCAGATTGCTCCTCTTTATAAAGTATTGGAACTCTAATTATAAGGCACACATTTCAGAATAGTTTTTAAAGAGAATATAATAAGGCAGCGTTGCGCAAACTGGGAGGGGGGGCAGGAGATTCTTCTGGGGGGCGCGCGGGCGGTTGCAGAGGCCCTGCGCTATTCCCCCAGGCATTTAATTTAATGCCGGGGGATCACGTAAGACCCCTGCAAGACTCCACTTACCTTGTTTCAGCTGGCTGCATGACGCATTGCCATGGCAACGCGGTGTCAAATGAGGCCGCGGGGCCATGTGGCGTGACATGCGTCAAATGACGCCGCGGGTCACGTGACATGACGTCACATGACCCCGCAGTGTCATTTGACACATCAGTAGACACGAGGGTGGCACGACCGAGGAGAGAGCAGGTAGGGGGGCGCAGGCGTGGGAAGTTTGCGCACCGCTGTAATAAGGTATTTAAAGTAGTAGCACTTTAAATACCTATAAAAAAAAACTGTTTTCAATATTGTTCTCAGTCATGTTCACAGTTAAATTCCTCAGTGTATGTAGAGTCCATATACCTCATCACAGCATCATTTTCCAAACTCATGCCTGGTACTATACAAGTCTTTAGTAAAGAATTATTAGTGAATGAAAGGCTCCAATAAAGTCTGCAATGCCTTGAGCAATATATTTAACTTCTGTCATGGCAAACTCAATTTGTCCAGAAATAAGCAAAGCTTTCTTTGTGTCACATTGGTTTTAAATCAATTCAGGTTGTGCTAGTAACAACTCACATTTGAGTAGTGCAAATGTTTTCACTTTCATTTGATCTAGATTATTTCATCAGATATATTCCCAATCAGCTCACATAATGGAACATTATAAGGAGTGATTCTGTAGTTTTACGATGCTTTTTTCACACTGATGAAAATTATACTGACATCCCTTTTAGATGGTAAGCAATTTTGAAGTCAGTAGTTCAGTACAAACAAGCACCATGTAACAGTATTTCCTGAACCTCTAAATTCAAAACAAAGCTTGTTTTCTATTTTGTAGAAAGTCATCAAGACAAGGGGCAAACAGCTAAGCTGTAACCAAAATCTAAATTAAATATCATGATATTTAAGGCAAAGAAAAATGAACAAAGAAAACAAATATGTGGCAACAAATCTGGAAAAAGGGGAGCACAGTGGTTCTTTTTAGAAATGTGTTGTTGAGCAAAGAAGCTTATTTATTAAACTCTGATATTTGCAAAATCGCTGGAAAAAATAATTAAATTAAATACAAGACAAAGGTAATGAGGGGCCAGTTAGTGAGAGCTTACAATGTAGAGGGAATGAGGGACAATGTTGATACAAAAGGTAAAGCTGCAGCTCAATGTGGAGGTGGATGGAGTACATCTTGGGATGGAGTATGATCCATGCACAGTTGATCCCATTAAGTTTGAAGGTGTGGATGTTAGGGGGTGTTAGCAAGGAGATCGGTCCATCTGTGCAGCTGGTCCCTATGGGTTTGGAGGGGTGTTGGATGTTACATCCAGATAGGCTTCTTTGAAAATGTGAGTTTTTAGGGAGTTTTATATGTCTGAAAGTTGGGGTACAGTCTGATACTATGTGGTAGGGAATTCAAGGGAGAGGGGGCAGCATGGGAGAAGTCTTGAAGAGGAAGTTATAAAATAGGAGGAAAGGTGGATGAAAGGGGAAGAAAATAGGGGGTATTTAGGGATATATTTGGGGATGAGGGCTGAGATATAAAAGGGGATAGCATCATTTAGAGCTTTACACAGTGTCAGGGTTTTAAATTATATTTTAAAGGATATGGGAAGCCAGTGTAGGCATTTGCATAGTGGAGCAGCAGATGTGGAGTGGTGAGTGAGGTACATGTGCCTGCCAGCAGCATTTTAGGGGGGTTGGATTTTGGATAGACGGGCAAGGAGAACAAACTAGGAGAAGGTTGCAGTGGTCAAGGCAAGCAAGAAGAGTGAGTGAATTATGGTTTTTAATGGCATCATGAGTGAGAAAGGATTGTAACCTGGTGATATTTTGGAGGTGGAGACAACAGAACTTAGTGAGGGACTGAATGTGAAGAATGAATAATTAAATAATAATAATTGTTTATTCTTGTATAGCGCTGCTAGTTTTACATAGTGCTGTACAGAGACATTTTGCAGACAAAGTCCCTGCCCTATGGAGGTTACAATCTATGTTTTTTGTGCCTGAGGCACAGGGAGAAGGTGGCTTGTCCAAGGTCACAAGGACTGACACTGGGAATTGAACCAGGTTCTGATGCAAACTCAGTGCCAGTGTGTCTTTACTCATTGAGCTGCTTTTTCTCCCAATGGAGGAGATTGATCAGAGTCAAAGATGACCCCTAGACAGCGGGCATGTGTTGTTGAAGAGATTGTGGTGTTATTGACAGCGAGGGAGAGTTTAGGTGTAGAGGTGGCAATGGAAGGGGGGAAAGTATTAGTTCTGTTTTGGAAGGAGATTGCACAGACAAAGTTGGTGACACAGGACAAGAGAGAGGGAATGAGGTCAGTGGAGGAGAGGTATATTTGGGTGAATATACTGGCTGTATGCCTACATTTATTAAGTGTTACTATTTCATAAGATACTTTCAGTTAAATTGGGATGTCCAGTGCCAAAAAGTGTCTTATGAAATAGTGCACTTAGTAAATATATGCATTAATGCTTTCATTTAATAATGATTGAATAGGAGAAACATTTAATGTGTAGAGCTATATTATTATAATTATTGTTTTATTTGTGCAATAATTGTAATGTATCATTAGGGTTGGCACATTTACTAGTATTTTGGTTTTGATTCTAAAAATGTTTTGTGTTAGGATTTTTGTTTGGCCGGAACTTGATTGGTGTAAAATGATGAGACAAGATAAAAATAAGTAGGAAATTCGTTTCAAACTTTTGGGCAAACTTTTTTTTATAATTCAAACATTTGTGCATTAATTTGCAAACCTAAAACTTAGCATTTTCTTTTTTCTTTTAGGAAGAATAATACTTTTGATTTCCACACATAAATTCCCATGTTTCCCATTCACAAACACAAAAGTCAGCCCAGTGTATTTAAAAACTTTTTTTTAAAACGGAGAATGAGCCTTTTTTGGGTTGTGACCAATATTTAATTTGGATTCAAAATATTTGTTTGAAAGTTCGACGTCATCCGAATGAACGCTGAAATTTGGGATGTTTGGATTTTTAACCATCAAACATTACCATCCACAATCATAATGATGGGCAATTTTAAGCTTACAATAATTTGGTTTTAAATATTGAAGTAGGACTGCTTAAAAATAAATCTGGCAAAAACTTGAACACTGGGCAAAAAGCAAAGTGTTTCTGTGTGTATTGTGTCGAATGCCAGATTTTTTTAAATATAATTAACTGCATGCACCACATGACCCCCATTAAATTGTTTCAGCATGGAAGTTGGAACTGGGCACAAATGTAAGTCATGCATGTTATGTAAACTTCAGTCAAATACGAAAATCTTACATTCTAAAAGAAAAACCCTACTAGCAAAACAGCAGTTTTATATGCCACACTGCAGTGACATATGTCACAGGCAATTTAGTGTTAATGCTACATAATTAAATTTTGAGAACTTATTAGTGACAGCTTCTCCACTAGTGTCTCTTTGAAAAGACACTAAAGGTATATTGTTATTAATTGCATGATCTTTGTCTTGGCAGATACAGTTACTCATTTAACAACAGCAATAGGAGCAGACATATCATTTGAATGTTTTCTCTTAGATGACATTAAAACATTCTACCATCAATTTCATAAATGCCTGAAAGTATAAAGAAGCCCGAAGGTAAAAAATAGACATGAACATTTTTTTCCCCATATATTGTTTTTGACCCTTATAGCATGCGATGCTCTTAAAAACGGAACACAATGGGAATCTTTTCTAGCTATACAAACAGTTGATGTTTTAATGGGCTTTATTTTTTTTACGATCAAATTGTATCAAAGTAAATCTACAACAAATGCGGGAAATGTCAAGGTGGGGTCAGCCCACATTCCCACGGTAAGATTAGCAAGGAGATGTTGTCCTCAAAAAACATTTTACATGATTACAGTCACATTTACAGTGGCGACACTGTTAATTCTAACACGCCCGTCACCGCGGTTAAAATAAACCGCGGGCGCCGCGCGGCAGTACCCCGCCACGAACCGGAAAGGTTCGTGGCCGCTTTCCAGCGCCTCGGGCGCTTTCAATAGAAAGCGCCATAGCGCTTTTCCATTGCGGCGCGGGATAGACCGGGCAACGTGCGGGGAGCGCGCATGCAACTTTTAACAACATGCCTGTCACGTGCCCGGCCAGCTCCCGTCTTTTGTAAGACTAAGCTGTGCCGCAGCAGTATATTCTTTAGATACAGTATTTTGAAACTGTATTTAATGTTTGAATGTAATCATCATTGACAAGTCTTTTGACAAAAGACTATGGTACATTAATAGTCATAAGTTACCCTAATAGAAATATTCATACATTACGGCTATGCATTAAGCTTTCACAGTGCTAAACGTGTATTTTATGAGATACACCATTTTTAATAACATACTTACTGCTATATGTGATGTTAAATCCACGTCCAGACATTGAGTGATCTGCTTGAAATTCTAGTCGTATTATATGACTATTGCTGGTGAGATGAGACGGAACCTCAGCCCCAGTGAAAGTTCCCAGTATCGGGGCATCTATTGAATCGCCATCTTTAATTGCAAGAAAATCAAACTGAGTTTCTAAATCAAAATCATTAAATGAGAGGTGAATTCGACTCCCCGGATCTGATATGATTGTCCAGATGCAGTTTAAACTATTACCATATCCCTCTGGATAGTCGGGCGAAAGAACTGTTCCCATTGGTGCAGTGAAATTAGATAGACAAGGAACTGCAAAAAGAAAAAAAAAACAAAGAAGAGATTATAAAGCGAACACATTTCATTGAGGTTTTCCACATTGGTTATAAAAATGCACATAAAAATAGCTGCTCATACAGTACATGTGGGAATAATTGTTGGACTTTATTCAAATTAAAATGATAATTGTCATCTGTAAATTTTATGGAAGCATTTTAGACCATAATTCTTGCATTCTCAAGCATTTTAAAATGTGCTTATCGTCTTCGCTAAACAACATTTTGTCACTATGCACTTGATTAGGTCATCATGCTGTCACCAATTACAAAGAATATTTATTACACTATAATAATCTACTGTAACAGAGCAATAATTGCTCAAATGTTCTTAAAAATAGATTGATTTTTCTGCAAGATATGATGAAAAATAAAAGGTGTTCTGTTTTTTATGAACACAGTATATATATATATATATATATATATATATATATATATATATATATATATATAAAAAAATATATATATATATATATATATATATATATATACATGTAGAGGTATCAGTACCGTGTTAGCCGAGCTTCAATAATCAAAAAATAAATAGATGATACCGTTCTGTGGCTAACGAAATGCTTTTATTTGTGCGAGCTTTCGAGATACACTGATCTCTTCTTCCGGCGATGTTACAATGTTACAATGGCATTGTAACATCGCCGGAAGAACATCAGTGTATCTCGAAAGCTCGCACAAATAAAAGCATTTCGTTAGCCACAGAACGGTATCATCTATTTATTTTTTGATTATATATATATATATATATATATATATATATAAAAGAAAAAGAAAGTGCACCCTCCTAGTGAAATATTGTATGGACAGCTACTGTAACTGTCAATATACAGAATACAGTATATATATATATATATATATATATATATATATATATATATATATATATATTTATATATATACATACATACACACACACACACACACACACACACACACACACACACACACACACACACACACACACACACACACACACACACACACACACACACACACACACACACACACACACACAGTCCCAATATGTAACATTAAGACCACAGTTCTAAATGGGAACAATTAAAGATGAACGAATATGGCTAAAAGATAAAATGACACAAATGTCAACAAAAAATAAAAACCACAATATTCCTTTGGTGATTTGGGCTGCTTTATTCGAGGGGTAAACCACTCCCTGCATGAATCTGGGAAAGGAAAAAAGAAAAAGAAAGTGCACCCTCCTAGTGAAATATTGTATGGACAGTTACTGTAACAGTCAGTATACAGTGTGTGTATATATATATATATATATATATATATATATATATATATATATATATATATATATATATATATATATATGTACTGTATATACTTTTTTCCTTTCCCAGATTTGTTTATATATGAATAGACACATACACACACACACATTTTTTATATATTATTGTATGCTTTATATTGTGCATTGTAAGTGATTGACGTGTGTATGTGCATGTGTATGTGTGTGTGTGTGTGTGTATATATACACACACATACACATGCACTTACACACATCAATCACTTACAATGCACAATATAAAGCATAATATAATTGATATCATTAAATCTATATACTGGTTATAATAACAGTTTTTGTTTGTTCTTTAGGAAAATGTGTGGGCTGTCTAATTAACCCTTCAGTATGTTCTTACCTACATTTGGATATATGTATAGAATATAATCACTTATTGTTAGAAACAAACTGCATTTTTTTGTACAGGCAACGTAGGAGACTTCTGCATTACTCTATACCCTTGCATATTACAATTAGCATTCATCACCACATGCTCCTGATTTATTATTTGGAAAAATGTCAATGAGAGTAGGTAGAAATGAGCAACGGCGTATTCATTAGCATTTCCAACCAACCTGCCAGCTTTTGCCTGAATTAAACGTATTTTTATATTATTTTTAACTAATTACTATTGAATCCTACTTTGCTGCACGTTTATAGTAAACATGATTGAAAGAGTTTGAAAAATAAATGAGTAAACAATGTTGAATGCACAGATATATTTACCCTTTTACTGGTTGCATCCTAAAAATATGTACAATGTTCTAAAACAACATTTCAATTTTGAATTACTGTTGGTTCCGTGTGGATATACTATATGGTAATGTGACCACACCTATCAAATCCTTCTCATAAAAATAGTTTTGCAGTTAAGATTTGATTAGGCTGTTCAATGTTTCTCTCGGTGAGCCATGTCACACACCGTGCAAACCATCATTTTGTCTATTTTGATTAAAAACTATTTTAACTACAATCGCTACTGGTTTGAATAAAGGCATTCTGGGCATACGATGTGTTGTGTCTCAAAAGTAAAAACAATAAGACATCAAGACAAAAAATACATATATATGTAATGGGAGTAGACAAGAAGACATGTACAATGCTGGGGGACATTGAGCTCTCCAACAAAAAGCGACTACCTAAATTATCCCTATACATGATATTTTGACATGGGCATGTCTGGGAGAGGGTGTATTTTGACAGTACTTTAAAGAAATAGTTTTATTTTGCTATTAATCAGGGGTTAGTCAATTTTACAGGAATAAAAATGTGTCTGTGGTCTGTGAAATTGCTGCATTCCAAATTACATTTTCTACACAAATTTCCATTCATCAAGCCAACGTCAAATTTAGTCAATCAAATACTGTATGGGTAAATTATTGATTGAGTGCCACAAGTCATACTACAATACCCATATATTTGTAGAGATTAAGGGCCTTATTCAGAGAGGGTTGATAAAAAAAATCGCCAGGGAATGTAAAATGCCGTTTATTTGGGTGTTGCTATCACGGTATTCAGAAAGGCTCGATTACCAGTGATAGCAAATTGCCCAAAACGGGCGAGTTGCTGCAACCGACAGCATCGAGCCTCTGAAAAGGCCTGAACCGGCGATTCATTTCTGCTGCAGAGAGAGCGGCTCTGAGAGAGTCGCCTCTCACAGCGGAAATGTCGCCCGAAAATTATTTATTTAAATATACATTTCTTTAATAGTGTAGAGGTGCAGGGGGTCTCCGGAGCTGAACCACGTTGGTTTTATGTCCGGGGACCCCCTGCTTCCCGAGATACAGGCACCTTTATGGGGTGCCAGTATCTCCTATGCAAGGAAATGTCCCGGTCACGTGACGCTGGACATTTCAATGCAGAGGGATACCGGCACCCCAAAAAGGGGCCTGTATCTCGGGAAGCAGGGGGTCCCTGGACCTGAAACCAATGTGGTTCAGCTCCGGAGACCCCCTGCACATCTACACTTTTAAAGAAATATATATCAATAAATATTTTAATAAACATCAATACTCGCCCCCCCCCCCTCCGCCCAAACCCATACAGTACAGTAATGGGCAAAATAACTATTATCCAGATATGGATAATAGATTATTTGCCCATTATTAGTCACTGCATTAGCATACAAAAATAAAGTAAATAAATACAGTTATACTTACCACAATAGCAGGTCCCTCTGTCCCCCATAGCAAGAAAGCATATATACATAATAAAAACATTCTAATGGCCCCTAAACCCTTAATCACCTTAGCGGTTACTAACTGCTTTAGTCATTAAGGGGTTAACCCACCCTGACCAGATACCAACCCAGTAGGCCTAAGCACCCACCTTGACTGACTATACCCACCCTATACCCATTGAGTAGTATAGTGGTACATCATACCCATATAATAATAATATGGGCATGATAAGCCTCTATAACACTCAATGGGCACCCTAATGACAATACATTAATACACAAGACACATAATAATAAAACGTAACTAAACTCCAAAAAAACACACTTCACTAAATAAAAACAGTAGCCAGCTAATCCAATCAATAGAAGCAATTACAACATCAACAATGAATTAATTCAACCATTACCCAATCAAACCAATTAATTCCTAAACCAATTCAAAATGAATAGTAACACTAACCAATCCAAACAATGAATTACTCCAACATTAATGAATGTAACCATTAAAACTCAAAGAAATAAATTAAAACAATTTCTGAAGTAACCATAAAACACATTAGCTAACATAATATAACATAAAGTACAAGCGAACACCAATCACAAACCTTTTATTACATTAAGCATGAACAAGCAAACAATCACATCCACATAATAAACTGCAATGAAAAAAAGCAACAGCAATAACAAGCGAGAAATGCCCCCCAAATATTGTCATAATAATGTATTAATCTGTACCCTAAAGAGGTACAGATTAATATATTATCAGTCAATGTGCCTCCCCCAAAAATCAAAAAACACATCCAAAGATTAAACCTGTAAAAAGAGACATTTACAAACATTGAATATATTACTTACCATTAGAAGCGGTGGCCCTCCGACTCCCGGGGTAACAGGAAGCTCACG